>NW_022145552.1:152500-195000 GCF_000002235.5 Strongylocentrotus purpuratus
TTCTCCCCCTCTCTCTCTCTTTCTCTCTCCCTCTCTCCCTCCCACACACACACACACTCTCATCCTTCTCCCCTCCACACTCCACACGTTTGCTTTGTTACGGAAGTTCCCCGTGCCGCCACCCCCTACTCAAACTCGTCTTAATGTCAAAGTAAAGAAAGGTAGGGAGGTAGAATCATGATTGTTTGGGAGATGGTTCCCTTACTCGGGAGCCGGTGTGACGGCGTTTAGTGTGACTGGCGGATCGTGTTCGCGGAACAAAATCCGCCGGCAGATATTGTTCCCGTCACAAAATCTGCCGGCAGATATTGTAACCCACCACGCAGAGTGGCTGGCAGATAGTGTTCCGTTTTGCAGCTATCGTTCCATTCTGAAGGTATCGTTTTTATGAGTGGTATACGGTCTCCGCTTGCTGCATGCATGCATGCTGGCTAGGCTGCGTGCGATTGCAATTGCATGTGTACCGTAGTACCAGGGAGGTGAGTTGTATACCACCATGAATGCTGAGTGCGAGTACGAGTTCGAGCAAGAGGCCGCTCTTATTAAGAGTTTTCTCTTAAAAGAGGAATTAAGCCACCCAGGGGCGTACGCAGGATTTTTTCAAGGGGGGGGGGGGTTTAAAATATTTTGCTCCCGAAAATTTGAAAATCGCGCCGGCCGAAAAGTCGCTCAGTGGGGGGGGGGGGGGGGGTAAGCGGACACATTTTTTTTTTTTTTTTGGTCTCGAAATTTCATAATTTGACATTTTTTGTCGTTGGGGGGGGGGGGGGGGGGTAAGGTCACCTTATTTAGGTTAGCCGTGGGTGTTTTCGTAGTGTTTTCTTTGCTTTTTATGGATGGAGTGAGGGCCAAACAAAGTGCCTATCTTAAAGCAACCTATTTCTCCATTGTTGTGTAAAATTGCTTGGAGGACCCCTTCGACCATTGATCGAGTAGTATTAATAACTTTCCACAACAGGCATGTGTTTAAGTGTGTTTGCACCCGTTTGTTGTGGACTTGTGTAGTGAAAGAATGTGTGACTTCAAGTTTTAGTTAAGAGGTGTTGTACGGGAAGTTAAGCACCAACACTAGGTTTAACACCGTACTTCAAATCAGTTTATTTAAAGGTAATATCTTAGTTAAGGGAAAGGAATATATCATCTCTAGTTATACTTATTTCATTCAAGCACTATTTATTTTCATTGTATTTATCACCAGGATCTTCATTGTAACAGTATATTCCAGACAATGATGATATTTGTTATCACTATTTCAAAAAGTCAATCTATATATGAATAAAAAATATCTCTGGATATAAAAACAAGCGTTCTATGACGAAGTTTAAAAAAAAATCCAGATCACTCGCTTGCTCACAAAGTATGTTCTCGATTATTATCATAATCCAAGTTCCTTTCTGATAAAGATGGTAATCCATTGTGATAGAAAGGCGACCAACATGTATATTACACTTTGTGTCTTATGAAGGAAAGTAAACAATAATTCTCCTCCATAATCGCCAATTTGTACACCCCTCCTTGACAATAGAATTATGCTGGATGAAAAAGAAGAAAAAAACATTTCTGTGAAAAAAAACTTCATTATTTTGGCTTGCTCGCTCGCTCGCAAATATTTTTCTCTTTCTGTATCAGAATTGCTATATCTTCACTATTTGTGCTGATAGAAAGCGAGGGCAGGTGTACCAGAAATTTAAGGTTTATTTTCCCAAAACGCTACACCGTTAGTTTTAATGAAAGGACGATGACTGTGAGGGAATTTGCGCTATAATTATTTTGAAATAAAAATTCCAATGATTCCAAAAATACGCTATCCACATCAGCTCGCCCGTGTCCTACACAGTCTTTACAGTATTGAACAATAACTATACTGATGAAACCCATTACAATTAGGAAAATAGTTTATGATATTTAAAATCTGTTTTTTCTATCATGTAGAGTGACCTTAAAGTTCACTCCCCCCCCCAAAAAAAAAATGAAGGGAGGATATGGGATGATGCAAAGAGCCTCGATCACCCCCCCCCCCCCGGCCCCACAATTCAAGTTTCGTAATCAGTACAACCGAATAAAAAAAAATGTTATAAATCTGTAAGGGATGCACAGTAATGGCAAATTTTAAATTGATAAAGAAATACAATATAATCCTTTTCGTCTATTGGATGCGGACAACTTCTAAAGGTGGCAAAATAACCTGAATTATACTCTGTAAGGATTCGAGAATAGTTTGAAAATAGGGGTAAAACAAATTTAAGTTTATTAGGTCTATATTGTTTTATTAGCTTATAAATCTATTTTTAAATAAATGATCGAAGCCGTTGATAATTTCTATTTCTTGCAATTTATCATATAAAATCAAAGGAATCTGTTTGTTTGTTTTTGTTTTGTTGTTTTTTTTTGGGGGGGGGGGGGGCTTACCAATGTTTAAAACGCTACTATGGGAGTCAGGTTGTTTTATTCTAAAAGGTTTTCTTGGCTAACAAATGCAGTAATACAAAAGTTTGAAAGATTCCAAACAAACACGTCAATTTGCTCTGACCAATCATGACCCTTCCCATATCTGCCTTCATTTTAGTTATAAATGAAAAGAAAGAAAATGAAAAAGCATAGAGACTAGATCACAGGAAAAATGTTTAATGAAATGAAATAAATACGTAATTAAATTAAGATTTATTTCTGTTAAAACAGCAGTTGGGGAGGAGGTCTTATGTATAGGCCTCTAGAGGCCATTATACCCACTCGGGCATAAATAAAACAAAAATGCCAAAATGTCAATTATGCTGGTTTTAACATAAAATTAGAACGATGGACAAGAAGAATGGACAAGAAGAAAGTGAGACAACAAGGCTTTGTCGCCTGTGGGCGTAAATGCAATAAAGGGGGATGCTTTTCGGAATATATAGCCTACAGATTCGATGTCCAATACGAACAAATCAGACAATTTAAGTCTAGCAATCCGCCATGTTATTCACGATAGAATTATCAGACCATGTCCTGTAGCCACTAGCGTACCTATGGGGGGGGAAGGGGCCGGATTGCCCCCCCCCCCCCCCCCCCGACGAAAAAGAAAGAGAAAGAAAAGAAGAAAAGAGAAAAGGGAAAAGAAAGGAAGGAAAAAGAAAAAGAAAGAAAAGAAGAAAAGAGAAAAGGGAAACGAAAGGAAAGAAAAGGAAAAAGAAAGAAAAGAAAAAAAAGGGAAAAAAAGGAAAGAAAAAGAGAAAGGAAAAAGGAGAGAGAGAGAGAGAGAAAAAAAAAATGAAAGAAGTAGGGAAGGAAAGAGGAAAAGAGTGACGCATTTGCCGACAGAAATTTTGAAGGGCTTCATAAGCCCAGTTCCTGTCACTGTTGAGGGAAAAATCAGTTCGTAATGCCTCGCGCTCGCATGATTATTTTTTATCACTGATATGTGGATTCAGATACAAAAAGGGGGCTAATTACTTTTTTGTATTTGTTTTCAGGTCGATCACGATGTAGAAACAAATTAGTTGCATGTTTCAATATTATAGGGGGTAATGATTACTTCAAAAGGTTTTTTAATTTGATAAGAGCCTAATTAAACCATGGAATAATTAACATTTAGGATAGGGAAGGAGGGTGGTAGATGCTATGCATTTGTTAATCGGCAAATTTGGATGACGTCGCACCCTTAAATGTTGGCAGCAAATTTGGGTGTCACACCCCTAACCCTAACCCCCCCCCCCCCTCCCAATAAAACAATCTTTTTCGAATTATGAAGACTTTTCAAATCAACAAAACATAAGTAAGGTACGGGTATGCATGAAATCGCGCGATCGCAAACATCAAAATACCGCGGGAGGGGGGAAAACCCTTCCCCCCCCCCTGACGCGGTATGCCAGGTTCGCCACTGCCTGTAGCTATATAGGAACAAAATCCGCCAATGCACATTATCCGCCGTGTTCACTAACGGCAGATTTGGTTGTAGCGGGTACGATATCCGCTGCTGATCACGATATCTGCTAGGCAGATTTTGTTCCGAGAACACGATCCGCCAAGGTAACAAGATCTGCCGTCACACCGGAACCGGTCAAAAATAAAACTACCTGTTATGTCGTAATTCGAATGAAGACACGACAGGTAGTTAAATGTTTTTGACCGGTTCCTGATCAACCCTCTTTCTGCTTCCCCATGTTTGGCCAATTAAACTGATGGCATGTGTCCCCATCACTTCTTCGCTACTAGTCCAGCCTCTGTACCGTTTTCGTTTAGCGCACCCAATCAGCTGATAAAATAACACACCTCAACGTTGAAAGTAGACCTAGCCATTCCTCTAAATCTGGGTCCTGTGTGGACGGAAATTTGGGGATTGCGCGATCAGTGGAGAGACCGCGATGTGTGTGGGGGATAAAAAGAACGAACGGACTGAATCTGGACTACTTCGCTACCCATCCCGGACCAGTAACATAAAACGAGTTTGAGTAGGGGGTGGCGGCACAGGGGAACTTCCGTAACAAATGCAAAAATGTGGAGTGTGGAGGGGAGAAGAATGAGAGTGTGTGTGTGTGAGTGAGAGAGAGAGAGAGAGAGAGAGATAGAGGGAGAGGGAGAGAGAGAGAGAAGAGAGCAGAAGGTACGGAGGCGAAGCTTATGCACACTGCCACTGCCACTAGCTATAAACCTTTCGAAGAATGCTATAACATACCAATCAAACTTTCACATTTCAAGACAAAAGAATTGTAATCTACCTAGATCTGCCTCAGTTTCGTGAAAACTGTTGTTGCTCAAAGACAATATTATATATCTGAATTTTTTATCATTCATCTTGAGGCTTGAGATGACGTCACATATGTGAAAACAAATGCACGGCGTTCTAGATTTAGGACGACGGGAAAATCAAGGTTGACACGTTCTCGATTCTGATAGTCGACAACGGAGATGACGTGACGCATGCGCGGTGCCTTAAAATGACGTCATCACGTAGCAGTCCACTATGTCGACGTGCAAATCGAAACGTCCCTATTCTAGCCCAGGAGCCTTCCAATGTCCACACACTAGCACGTTTTGTTTTAATATGAAATTTTTAAGGGTGAGCTAAATAATGATGATTTGTAGGAGACGTCATTTTGTCAGAGTGGCATCTGGATGTGATGGTTGCTATGGGTGATATTGTGTGGTAAACGGTGTTGGGATGAACAACAGGTTTCTCAACGGTTTCCGGTAGTGTTCGAAAGCAGGCAGAAAATCGGACCCCCGGAAGCGCATATTTTTTTTAACACAATACTGTTTAGCCATTTTCGCGAAAAAATTCCTAGAAGTGCTCTGGTGAAAGAGTCTAGGTTGTCAGCGCACGCACGTACACCCAGGGAAGGGAAGATGATAGAAAGGGGAAAACAAGGATAGTGGAGAGGATATGGAGAAGGAAAAACAAAGAAATACATAAGGAAAGAGAAGAGGATAAGTCAAAGGAAGAACATAAAAATACATAATTGAAGAGCTAATAGGATCAGAATAGACTGAGGAAAGGGGAAATAGATAAAGAAGGAGAAATAAGGTAATGTATCAGATTAAAACAAAGAAATAGATGACGAAGGAGACAAGGATAGATTGAAGGAGAAACAAAGAAATACCCTAAACAAAAGAGAAGAGGTTAGAATAAAGGAGAACAAAATAAATACATAAGGAAAGAGAATGGGGGATAGTTGAAGGAAAAACAAAGAAATTAACGAAGGAGAAAAAGGATAGATTGAAGAGAAAATAAGAAATACATGACAAAAGAGAAGAGGATAGAGTGAAGGAGAACATAGAAATACATAGTGAAAGAGAAGAGAGGATAGATTTAACCCGAAACAAATAACGAGTAGTACAGCTCCAGCAATCCAACAAAACTGCTAAGGGTAATGCTAGACTCCGTCTCTAGTCGTTTGCACTGTTTTGACTGAAATGGCTAAACAGTTGTGTAAAAAAAAATGTGCGCCCCCCGGAAAGTTGTTATTTAAAATGTGTTATGGCCACCAGAAAACCTGAAAATCCACGATGGTGTCCAAATTAGCAAATAAATAATTTATATAATCAGATTTCTTTTCTTTTTTTTACAGTAAGAAGTTGTGAAGATTAAATGGATTTTCGAGTTATGGATTTTCATTGATATACGAAAAGGTTTTACGCGAGAATGTTTTGTAATGAGGTTGCTACTGTGCTCTACGATTCGGCTGCTGGCATGCAAGACATAATTAATATGTGTCATTGAGGTGGACATTCTAGCCTTAGATGAAATGCGATTTACATTCCATTCCCTCCCCCCCCCCCCCCCCCCCCATTCCGGGGTCGGAATGACCGCATGCGTGTTACCAAAATGTCCGGTAAAGGGGTACTGTTCGTGCGACAAAGTCCGTCCGGAGGATTGTAAAAAAAGGGGGTGTATTTGACTTTTACCCGGAGATTTCTTTAAAAATGGGGTGTTTTTTTCTCCTTTTCTCTCATCTCTTTGGACTCCTGAAAAATTATTCCGAATTTAGGGGGGTACAATGAGTATTTTTCCTGATTTAGGGGGTCTCCAAGGCAGGAAAAGCCCGCGAAATGCCCGCGAAAGGGGAGTTCGGAAATGTTGGCAGTCCTCAGATAGGGGGTGCTTTCAAAAAGAGGGAACAAGCATACGCGTACCCTAAATAACACTGAGTGGGGGGGAGGGGGGGGGGGGGGGGGGGGCGGGGATTGACTGCGCATTTGAAAACAGTATTGAATATCATAACAACGCTTATAAATGTACACATTTAACGCTGAAATACACTTACACCGAACAAATATAATCCTCATTTGTGAAATAAAAATCTTCCTCACTTTCAATCATTTAAAATTGTCGGCCTTTTCTTACACTAGCTAGGTTTCATTTTTTCAGCTTTCCTGCCCATCATTCTTGACACATATCAACTTGATTTTGTTTGAATAGAATTTTAAATCCCGAAACCAATGAAAAGACACTAATGTTATATTTATGGGAGGGATACCTAATGTTATACAGGGCGTATCATAATAAAGGATATTGAAGTTTAATGACGATTTATATGAAAACTACTGATTTCATAATCAAGCATTTTATGTCTGTTGTAAAGGTAAATGTACCTTTGCACCTGAAAACTCTTGAATAAATTGTCGACGCCATCATGAATTTCCTGGTTTTCTGGCGGCTATTAAATATTTTAAACAGTCAAAATTGATTTGTCGACCCCCAAACCTCGGTATAGATACAACAATTAGATCTCTAATATGGATATGGATAATTTCGTTTTTTTCGGCCATCTCGGATTACAAAATAGATGCCATCTTTAGAATTTGTTTATGGTAATTTAAAGCACGATAGAGTATCCTGACCTCTTAAACATACATTTAATCTGGAAAATTACAGTTTTACTGCCAATTTTGACTCACTTCCAGTAATTTTAGGAGAATGGCGGCCATTCTGGATGCCATCTTGAATTTACAGGTATTTTGATGGCAATAACCCATTGTATATGAAATAATGGGTTCTTCGTCCCCCGAAACTTAGGTATAGACAATAAAATCACATTTCCAAGAAGGATATATCATGATTTATGGCTATTTTAAGGTATTGGCGGCCATCTTGGACGCCATTTTGAAAATAACCACTTTCCGGGGGCGTTATTTTTTTCTGCGGCACAGATTGGGGCTTTTTTTTAAAAAGGGGTCTTGATTTAACCCTAACCCTAACTCTAAACTTTCCCATAGGCTCAACACGCACCTAACCCCAATCTGTGCCGCAGACAAAAATAACGCTTCTGGGGTGTGTTTCTTAAATTTTTAGTATGTTGTTCCGGATTTCAAACGTTACCGGAAACCGTTGAAAAACCTAAGGTTGCAATCTTTTAGGGGTTGGCGTATTTTTACCCATAATGCCATGTTAACTGATATCAGCATACTAAGTTTAGAGCGCTATAACTTTAAAAAAAATAATTTTGATATCATATTGACAATATGTTTAGGCAGTTTTCTAAAAAGAAAAGAAAATAGTGAAGATAATTTATGAAACGTAGAGAAACATGCATTTTTGACGCAATTCAAATTATGGGGAAAATTTGGGGAAAATCACATTTCTGGCTCTCCATTGTTATTCAAACTATAATCAAGCCTACCAAATGTAATATCATTTTGTAGAGAATGTGTAATTCTCTTTCAAATGACACCTCACACATGGTAAAATTGTGGTTATGTTAAAAGGTAACCTTCAAACTGTTCAATATTTGCATGGCGGCTATTTTGAAATACAGTACAACTGTTTCTCAGCAGAATATTTTTCAAGAATTCCACCTGGAATGTTTGCAGGGAGGTCACCTGAACACGTTGATACCAAACAAACTTTTACAATATAAAATGTCTCAAAACCCTCAAATTGGACATTTGCCCCCAAGGTAGCTGATGTAGCCCGTGATTATGCTCATAATTAATAATAAAAAAGGACTAAATTCATTCTAACTCTCACCAATGACGAATGAAGTGCAGAGAAGTAAGACCATGGTTCTCAGGGTAACAGCGGATGTATGTCTCTGCATCTATTGTAGGGTCACAACAAAAAATCAAGGGATTCAGCACTGTAAAAGTAAAACCGTTTTCTCACTCTTACGAAAAGTGATGTAGAAAGATGAAGATGAAACCCTGAAACTACTGGATTGGCTTACATATAAGGATAGGGATAACGAAATTAGTTTGATGGGGAACGCTTTGCGAAATATTCTTAATGTTTTAATAACACATGAGGTCATCAATATAAGGTAGACATAACAGAATTGAGATTTCTAAGAAATAGGAAATGTTGATTCCCCACGTCCCTTACAAAAAATACATTCATATTTCATGTTAGTTTTGTCTGGTATTTCTTTGAAATATTAATGTATATAATTCAAATATTGATAAATTTGTTATCCAATACAATCGAACATTATCATTGAATTCTATGATTAAACCCCATATGACCCTTGATTCGTCTTACCTTTATATAAATTGTTCTCTGCTCTTATCTTGTATAGATACTTTTTCAGTCGAACAACAATCTTGAAGTTTACGGCACCAACAGTTATTTTCCAAAGAGGAAAAACGTGGAAGGGTGCTTTTTTTGCACACAAATAACAAATTGAAAATTCTTTAAGTGCAATAGGTCCATGTACGACACTACAATCTGGCGGCTGGTCGTAATTGATTTATGTTTGGGATGTTATAGAGCGGGTGTGTTCCTGCTGAAGGAGCTTTACAGACAATGGCTTGCTCAACGTTTGTGGTAGATATTGGATACCATCGGACCAATCAGAGAGCTGCATAGTGTGTACCTATATTCCCTGTCATGTGTACATCAATTTGGCGATATATTTTATTTGATATAATAAAGGGTCTATCTACGAAATAAAAGATAACTGCGCACGCACGCCGAGTAGCCGAGAAGCCTGTTTCTGACACAGAACTGTTACATTTTACAGTTCTGTGGTTTCAGATCGAGCAAAGCTAGATTTCTATTCAATCGAAACCGGGCTGACCAGATTAAACGTATACAAAAAAGCAGAAATACGAAGTTGTAAACCATCTAGAAACTCCTAATAAATTGCGATACTGATTAATTTATTATATTATTACAATTTTTTCTTTTCAATGTTCTTTACTGATAACTTAATTTTCTTATATAACTGAAGATATGGCGTATATATTCAGTACTGAATGAATGCCATAAAACTACTACCAACAACAACAGCTTCTATCTACGAATTAATATGCAGCGGCGGATCTAGGATTTCGGAGGGGGGGGGGGACCAACTTTTGCGCAAAGCGCGCTGCCCTAGTCTTTCTGGATGGGGACCAAGGGCCCGCCTTAAGGCCCCAATTGTGGTGCAGAGCCCCAGATGTTCTCGAGTTTTAGTAGTTCAGAACCTTCAAAATAGCCGTCTTGAGCGATAGAAAGACATTAACTCTCTTATGGACAATTTTATACAACAAAGGGTTGTCTTGGGAATCACTTTTATCTTTGCGGTTGGGGTCCAGGGGAGATCCCCTCCCGGAAGAGCTAAGGACCTAAGGAACCCCCGGACGCTCTCGAGTTTTAGAACTTCAGAATCTTTAAGATAGCCGTCACGAGCGATAGCAATAGTGATTTACTCCTTGATATTCACACAGCCCCTATCATTTCATTTAATAATTCATCTCTAATATTTTTATTTTTACAAAACTGGTTGTTGTATTGTTTTACCAACGACAACATCCTCTCTCTGACTGGTTCTTATTTCGTAATCAGTGTAGCGATTCTTTCTCGCTTTTCCTCTCTTCTTCTCTTTTACCTTCTCTTATCTTTCTTTTCTATTTTGTTTCCTTTTCCTGGCAGGTAACTAATTGGCGTGGGGTCCAGGGGGCGAAGCCTCCAGAAGCTCAGGGGTTTAAGGAATTTCATAACGATCAGACAGGCATGCAGGAGCCCGCCTTAGGGCCCCTGGTGGAGTCGAGGGGTGTAGCCCCGGAAACTCAGGGGTTTTAGGCATTTAATTACGGTCAGATGAAAATATTTTGATACCTTATTTGTGACACTGGCAGGACACTAATTGGCGTGAGGTCCAGGGGGCCGAGACCTCAGAAGCTCAGGAGTTTTAAGCATTATATTACCGTCAGATTAGCATACAGCCGTCCGCCTTAGGGCCCTAGGGGGGTCCAGGGGGGCAGAGCCACCGGAAGTCAAGGGGTTTTAGGCATTTAATTACGGTCAGATGAGCATATTTTGATACCTTTCCCCTTTTATTTCATTCTTTTTTTTTTCCTTCTTTTGTCCCCTTCTTTTCCCCCCTTTCCCCCCTTCTTTCCCCATTTTCTTCCTTCTTTTGTTTTTTGCATGGGGGGGGGGGGGGCGGCCCCCATGAATTCGCCACTGCATCCAGATCGCCTCGGAAGTGATAGTTTGTCCCATCACCTTCACCAACGGTAATTATTTGCTTATTTATATCATTCATTATCTTGTCTTATTTTATTCGACCTTTTCTCTTTTTTAATACTCTTATCTTCTCCTTCGTTTTCTTCTTTTTTTCTTTCTTTTCTTTCTTTATTTCTTCCTTTTCTTCGTCTTGTGGGTCTTCCTCCTATTGGCCATTTTCTTATTCTTCTTTTTTCTCAGTTCATAAAAGAAAAATGTGACATAAGTATTAGATTGCATTTGAATCGATCTTGATTATTTTCATGTTATTTTTTTTAATGATATAGTCATATAGTGATACAGTGAAGTCGTCAACCATAGTTTTTATGTTTTCATTTTAGCATTACATATTGGCCTTAAGTTGTTTTTGAATAATTGATTCACATCACTATGGCTACATTATTTTTTTGCTTGTGGTTTCTCAACACTGCATTCATCAGTTTACGTTCATCTACTTATCCTAATCATAGTAGAAATAAATTGGGTTTTCAACAATTAAACTAATCGAGGTGCTCATGACATAGCTCATTGAATATATATTAGGGACTTTTAGATTTGCATGGACTGATACGTGTGACGTCCATTCAAAGCAGTGCATTAAAAGGACGTCGATCGTAGCAATCCACATTGTCTTCCTGCCAATCTAAAAGTCCCTAATGATGATGTTGTACGTCGTGCATGGTGCATTGCACTTCTGGTCGCCATGACGATTTCTCTTTGTTACCAATGTGGAGAAATAATGATTTCATTTTGGCAGGTTTGCAGATCAGTAAAAATTCTCCCTTTTTAGAGGTATTTTATGTTTGTTTTTTCTTCGGGGGGGGGGGGGTAGCTATAAGTAAAACAAATGAATTATATTATTTGTGAATGATAGTGGATACAGTTGAAAGGAGTGAAAATCGAATTCCCTGACGGATATACAATATTTCGATTCACACTGTATGCCTAAATATGTCTAAAATCTATGTCTGGGTTGTATCTCTTTAGAGTATATTTTTGAGTATTTACATTTCCAATGTTCTTTACAGGTTTAGAGGTTTATCGAATATACAGCCATGAACCCAGAAAGTTTCCGTTAGGAAAAAATTCCTCTATGCTAACCTTCTTGCAACCGCATAGCATTATTTGGTTTTCAAAACACAATGCACAATCATCACAATGGATTATCTATTACTAGGTGTAACACATACAGTATTATTTAATTTCACAGCAACCAACAGCAAAGTAGGAATAAAAGTACAGGAAAACGTTTTTCAACAAAATGGTAATATTTAAATTCCAAAAGTCATATTTCTAAATGGAATGGATTTTTGACCGATATACTGAGCACATAAAGGCCTGTATTATCACTACGAAAATACTCTAACATATCCTATCATTTATACTATCATCGACCATTTCAAATACAGTTACAGGTTCCTAATGGTACTGCCCCTTCGTACTTATATCGGACATCATCAAGTTATATTAAGATAAACCTGACATGGTGGCTCAGTGGTAAGAGCGCCCGCCTCATGAACGGGATGTCGTGGGTTCGAACTCCGGTCGAGTCATACCAAAAATTTCAAAATGGACCTTCTGCCTTTCTAGCTAGGCGCTCAGCATATTATATTGGAGAAGGGTAGTAATAACATAATTATGTTATGCAGGGCCCGCTGGAAGAGCAGTTTCATAACTGAAGTGGCTACCCTGGGTAAATAAAATGTTATTATTATTATTATATATCCTAGTTAGGAATCTATGGTCCGCCGCTATAAATCTCCTCCAGATTCAGGACCAGATACTTGGGGAACGTGCCTTCAGCAACCTAGCACCTTCATTATGGAATGTGTTTCCTCTCCAGCTCTGAGATGCACCCGCCATCAATGATTTTAAGCTCTAAAAGGTACATCTTCTCTTCTCTTTTGTGACCGATTTCAAGTTGACATTATGTCATTTATTAATGTACTATTTTATCACGTTATATTTTTTCCTTAAATCTCGACTTTTAACTAATTTTTTGCAATTAAGCATTGTGTTTTGAATATGTATGCATTGTCATATTTTCTTTACTGGTCTAATTACGTTTGCGTTAGTATTCCATTGTCATATTAAATGATTATTTTTCCTTGTCTTGATCTATAATCATTTAACTAATTATAGAATATCATTATATAATTATCTCATAGAGATAGCAACATAGTATGCGCTATAATATTATAAGCCTCACATTTCATTGATTATATATTTTGCACTCTTCATGATGCGGGAAAACAAATCCCACGTTGATTTTAAAAAAAATAATCAAAATATACTTAAAAGTAAGCTGCTAGGTGCATATTTTTATTTTCAGAGTAAATCTATCAGAAGAAGTAGATATTCTTTATTGTCAAGACACCTATGTACAAGGTTTGCGAAGGAAATGATAGTTAATGCCTGAAATATATAAGATTAACAAAACATTACAATAATTTTGATGATAACCGGTTTACATTGGACTGGTCAAGTTTCACTTCTAATTTTTTCCTCCAAAATAGATTTTTGACATCTCTCATGAACTCGACAAGTCTCGTCCATTGCGACTCAATGTGCGTGCAGTGAATATTCAATAAATAATAAACTCGCAAATTATTTATATGATACTCTAACTGGATTAAAAGACCCTTACAGGAGGTGAAATTCAAAATGATAGGCCTACCATGATATTTCAATGTACTGTCTTTATTGAGGATACACCTATCAACATCCCTCACGGCATCTATATCTTATCTCTCTGGTTCTCTCTCCCCCTCTCTCTTTCTCTTTACGTCTCATTCTGCCTTCTCTCTTTCTTTCTGTCTCTCTCCCTCTCTCTGTCTCTCTCCCTCTCTCTGTCTCTCTCCCTCTCTCTGTCTCTCTCCCTCTCTCTGTCTCTCTCCCTCTCTCTGTATATCTGATTCCGTATCCCTCTTGAACGAATCCCTTCCTCCCTCCTTCGAATTCACTCTCGTCATGGCTCATTGCATGAATAATTATGATATGTGTATGTCGTGCACGATGCATTGCACTTTTGGTCGCCATGGCGTTCATTCTTTCTCATCTCGTTTCTATTTATTACCAATGCTTTTCTACTTTTTTAAAATATTTTGTTGTTGATACATTTTAGCATTGCATATTGGCCTCGATTAGGGGAAATTGTGTTTGAATAATTGATTCCCATCACTGTGCCTACATTATTATTTGCTTGCGTTTTCTCAAACACTGCACACATCAGTCTATGATCACCTAATTTTTATCCTAATCATAGTAGAATTAAATTCGGTTTTCAACAATTATATTAAAAGAGGTGTTCAAGCCATGGCTCATTGATTGGATACTGATGATAATGTCGTGCACGATGTATTTCACTTCTGGTCGCCATGGAGTTCATTCTTCCTCATTTCGTTTCTATTTGTTACCGATGTGGAGAAATAATGGTATGATTTAGCCAGGGTGGTGGTTTAGTTAGAAAGAGAGAAAGAACATTCCCTTTTTAAAGGGGTATGGTATGTTTTCTTTTCTTTTCTTTCGAGGGGGGGGGGGGGGGTGGGTGGGGTAGCTGTAAGCAAAACCAATGAATCATTTTATTTGTGAATGAAAGGGGCTTTTAATAGTGAAATTCAAAATGTTATAGAACTACCATGATATTTCTAGGTATAACGTCTCTATTCAGGATACATCTATCAACGTCCCTCGCGGCTCTCTGGTTCTCTTCCTCTTCCCCTTTCTCTTTCTCGCTCTGTCTCATTGTCTCTGTCTATCTGTCCCTCTTTCTCTCAGTATTCTCTATCTCTTTCTGTCTCCCCCTCTTTCTATAGTTTATATCTGTCTCTGTGTCTCTCTAGCTCTTCCACCTGCGAATCCCTTCCTCCCTCTTTCGAATTCCCTCTCGTCATCTCCCTCCCATCTTCATGCTCTCCCACCTTCACTTTGGTCTTTTATTTTTTATCTTTATATCATTTATTATCTTGTCTTATTTCGTTCAACCTTTGTTATTACTCTTAGTCTCCTTCTTTTTTCTTCTTCTTTTCTTCTTCTCGTGGGTCTTCCTCTTATTGGAGGCCTTTTTCTTTTTCCCCTTTTTTTCTCAGCTTAAAACATAATTATTTATAAATGAAACATCTGATTTTGTTGATATAAGTATTAGCTCGCCCTTGATTCGAACTTCATCGTTGTTATATTTTTTTTAAATTATTTATTTGAATAATTTAGTGACGTCGTCAACTATGGAGGCCATATTCGTTCTACTTTGTTTTCGCTTGTATTGTTGTTGGCCTCGAATGGCGAAAATTGTTTTTGAATAATTGATACACATCACTATGCGTAAATTATTATTTGCTTGCGCTTTCTCATCAATGCAATTATCATTTTATGATCGCCTACTTATCCTAAAAATAGTAGAAAAAATTCGCTTTTCAACAATAATAGCGGTGTTCGTACCACGGCTCATCGAATAAATAATGATTCATTGCACTTCTGGTTTCCATGGTAATCATTCTGCTCATCTCATTTCTATTCGTTACCAATGCTAAGAAATAATGGTTTTATTTTGGGGGGTATTTCATATCTTTCTTTTTTTTTTCTTTCGGGGGAGGGGGGGGGGGGGGGGGGACGGCCGCAAGTAATACAAAATGAATCATATTATTTGTATACGATTCAGTGGAAATGATTATACAATATTTAGATTTGCACTGTTTGCCTAAATGAATTATGTAACAGAATGAATCCCCCAAACATAATGTCGATAATCAAAGAGCATGAACTAAACTTGCTCTATCACTACTTTGTATTTATTTAGTGTGTATTTTCTGTGTCTATATTTTGAATGTTTCTTCACAGAAAGACATTGAAAGTTTATTCACTATTTGATAAAGCTATTAACCCATGAACATACAGAACAAACTACTGTTGGAAATTGTTCCTCTTTCCAACCTTCTTCCAACCGCATTAAGCATTATTTGGTTCGAAAACATATAATGCACAATCATAACAATGGATTCTCTCTTTTTAGGTGTAACACATGCTGTAAAAACAGCTTAATTTTAATAATTTCACAGCAACCAACTTCTCTCTTTTAGGTGTAACACATGCTGTAAAAACAGCTTAATTTTAATAATTTCACAGCAACCAACAGAAAAGCAGGAATAAGAGTAAAGAAAAACGTTTTGCATCGAAAGTCATATTTCTAAATGAAATGTAGTCTTGACCGATGCTGAGCATGTAGAGGCCTATATTATCCATACGAAAGCACTAAATGAATCCCACTCAAACATTTAAATAAACTGATGAAGGTATATTTATGTTCACACCGTAAACTGTATCAGAAGATTAGATCTTCGTCATCGTCAGTAACACCTATGAACAACACATTTGAATAAAATAAGTTATTAATATAATTATACTGAAATATTATGTACAAGTAGCGTATATGATTAACAAACAATTGATAGTGATTTTTTATACAAGTGTCTCTAATCGGTTTACTTACTTGAATAAATAATTCGATAGCTTCTGCTGTTCATGCATTCTCAAAATTTTACGAGACTGCATTCAAATTCCGTACATATTGTCATTGGGCTATTATAATGTTTCATGCTTTTGTGTGGCCAAGATATGAAACTCTTATTTATGAGTATGGACAAGATTGCAAGTATTTGAGCAAACATGATAATAGCCTATCACTTCAAAGAGTTTATATCATGCATACAGACTTGTTACTAACAATGTCTGAAAATTTCGGTTCGTATCTCGTGGTTTACATGGTTCCATTAATTTAATATTGGAAATCTAAACAGAATATAAAAGGAGCATATCAATTAAAATTAAAACCTCAACAAGACATAACATGAACAAGATAAGAACGTATCATTTTCATCGTTCCTCTAAAACAACCCCGATAACTTCAGCATTAGCCTATATTCTAGAAAATATATGCTGCAATACGTAGAAATGTGACTTTCAAGCATTCTTCCTTTAAGATGAGTTCACATCGGCATAAGTTTATCTACAGCGGGGCAGCTAGTGCCGGTATATACACAGTGCTGGAGAGCGAGAGATTGTAAAAGTCCGAAATTAAATATTCTACCAGCAATATTTACAACGCAATTTTCTTAAATTTGTAGGCACACTTTGTGTAGTTGATCGAACCCCCCACTTTTATGACATCGAAAAACCTCGGCGTTTAAAAAAAATGACATATCTTATTGATTGATTGATTTTATTCGCCAAGCCTCAACATACAACAATATGTAAGAATAACAGATAAAAATTAAGTCAGCTTGAACAAACCCCATGAAAGCTTATTTCCAGTGGGGTCCCCGACATATACACAATAGACCAGTTCACGGTTAGCACATTACTGCAATGACCCCGAATATCCACAGATCTTAAAACCATGAAGAGGTCCCACTTTGTACATTTTGAAATAATCACTCCTACAGCGATGGAGGTGCTATAGAAATAGCCTTTGTTTCCCCTTTTCAAAGAATACTCCACCTGTGTATCATGGAGTGCACTGAATGTGCATGAATGTATAATGTTACATAACTTTCATGAGCACGAATCCAGTATTTCGTCTCCGTTATTTCAAAATTTGTTCTGCAATGACCTTTATCTGCTCAGCTCAGACTGCAACCGTGAACTGGCTTATTAATAAGTTAAAATCTTATTATTTACAAACAGATAAGAAAAAAAACTTATCAAAGATAATAATAACACAGAGCTCAGTGAATAAGCGCTGGTTGCCATTTATTCCACCCCCCCCCCCCCCTCAAAAAAAAAAATCTTCATCTGTCACATGATATAATACATATTCATTATCTCAAGACTTTTCTCAATATATTCATGACCTGGCCCAACCCAAAGACTATATGAATTAAACTTATCGACTACAAAATGTTTACCTAGAGTTTATGCGTATCCGTCCAAGAGAAGAATTTCATTAAAGATATCGGAATCTCAAAAGATTTTTATTTTTTATTTTGTTATACTTACCATTGGAACAATACTAGTTCACCTTTACAGTGGATGAATGTACATAATCTACGAAAGAGGGTTCTAAAATATCACATCACTCAGATCGAGCAGTCAACTCCAGCATCTTCATAATGATGGCAGTCGTGGTTGTCCCATCCGCCATTACTGCAATCAGTCAACCTGGATTCATTTCCCGAACAGCCGACACCATCGAGGTATATCGGGCCAGATCCTGTCCGTATGTTGCACCACTCCTGGCTACACCAACATTGCCTGAGTATCCAAGCTGTCGACAAACCACCCTCGCATCAGAGTCATCCCAACTGTCATCACAGACTGTCTCCCCCATTGTCCTTCATGGAAGCTGATCTCAACCCTGCCTTCATCTGAACTGTAACCGTCAACCAGCCGGAATAAGACCTCTATACAGTGCGTCCAAGAAAAAACGAAAACGAGAATTATCAATGTTTTATTATAAATAATCACAATTAATTTATAATAATAAATGACACATATCTGTAAATCTTAGATCCTCCTCTTTCATTTGATGCAACTCATATGTTGCATATTTCACGCATGAGTGATTAAAATGAATTTGAAGAGAGGAAACCAAAGAGTCATTGGCGGGACGAAATCTACATTTCAAAGAGAAAATCACATTTCCAGAAAGTTGAGTATCTGCCTTCCATATGACACTCAGTCAGGAAAAATGAGCTAGGAATAACAAAGTTCTGTTTGTTTAAAGTATTGATTGCATTTCCATAATTTTATTAAACGAATTCGTTTTCACTGGCTGCCTGCCGTAGCAACAAACGGAATTAACAAAAGACTTAACTCCGTTTCATTGACAATCAGCCGTAGTCGAAAGACATTATGCATGGCTGATTGTCAACGATAATTCTCGGTTTCGTTTTTTCTGGGACGCACTGTATAGTATGAGATTCTCCCAAAACAGTTACCCTATTTTACCCGTATGATTTCACCCCTCATTGCCAAAAAAAGGTCAAAAGCTCGACCGTATAGTCGTCGGGTAGCCCCGAGAGTCCCAAAACTAACCCCAAAGCCGGGTCGACTTCATGCCATGTACAATCTAAAATCTTTGCCAGTAGAAAGTTATGAGACTGAACATTACTTTAACACACACAAATAATATAAAAACAGACAAAATTTTCTTCGGTAAGGGATGTCTGATGCCTCCTAAAAACTTGTATCAATTTTTCTTTTTAGGTTCAAGGACCACATTTTGTCATGAGAAAAGTTGCGACTTTATTACAAAAACATAAGAATTGAAAAAATAAATAATGGTTTTCTGCCCCCCCCCCCCCCCCCCCCCCCCCCCCCAAAAAAAAAATGCTCTGGTTCTAGTTAGACAAAGTGTGCGATTAAAGATTAAGTGAGGTTCTGGTCATGCGATTGCATTGTGAAAGAAACGTGTGGAATCGATCAGAAAAGGTTAAGACAATTGAAGAGCCATGCTTTCATGGAACATAATTGTTATCTGATGTTCTTCTACACTTGCATAATGACAATGATAACGCTCACAAATTATTTTTCACCTATTCCCAGAACTCAACTTCTCTTTAAATCGAAAGAAGAAGTCCCCATGAAGATATTAGGAGCTCTCTGCATCAGTGATGGAGATATTTACACAAAATATTGGAATGATAAGTTCGCCTATACGTTGGAAAAATGTGCATGTATCTACGAACGGGGGTTCTTTGTATCTACAAGAAAAGGCACTGTAAATATCCTAAGTATGAGTGGTCGCAACCTACCTCCACAGTAAACCCCAGCATCTTCATAATGATGGCAGTCGTGGTTGTCCCATCCGCCATTACTGCAATCAGTCAACCTGGATTCATTTCCCGAACAGCCGACACCATCGAGGTATATCGGGCCAGATCCCTGTCCGTATGTTGCACCACTCCTGGCTACACCAACATTGCCTGAGTATCCAAGCTGTCGACAAACCACCCTCGCATCAGAGTCATCCCCAACTGTCATCACAGACTGTCCCCCATTGTCCTTCATGGAAGCTGATCTCAACCCTGCCTTCATCTGAACTGTAACCGTCAACCAGCCGGAATAAGACCTCTATACAGTGCGTCCAAGAAAAAACGAAAACGAGAATTATCAATGTTTATTATAACTTAATCACAATTAATTTAATAATAAATGACACATATCTGTAAATCTTAGATCCTCCTCTTTCATTTGATGCAACTCATATGTTGCATATTTCACGCATGAGTGATTAAAATGAATTTGAAGAGAGGAAACCAAAGAGTCATTTGGCGGACGAAATCTACATTTCAAAGAGAAATCACATTTCCAGAAAGTTGAGTATCTGCCCTTCCATATGACACCTCAGTCAGGAAAAATGAGCTAGGAATAACAAAGTTCTGTTTGTTTAAAGTATGATTGCATTTCCATAATTTTTATAAACGAATTCGTTTTCACTGGCTGCCTGCCGTAGCAACAAACGGAATTAACAAAAGACTTAACTCCGTTTCATTGACAATCAGCCGTAGTCGAAAGACATTATGCATGGCTGATTGTCAACGATAATTCGGTTTCGTTTTTTCTGGGACGCACTGTATAGTATGAGACTCTCCCAAAACAGTTACCCTATTTACCCGTATGATTTCACCCCTCATTGCCAAAAAAAGGTCAAAAGCTCGACCGTATAGTCGTCGGTTTAGCCCCGAGAGTCCCCAAAACTAACCCAAAGCCGGGTCGACTTCATGCCATGTACCTCAATCTAAAATCTTTGCCAGTAGAAAGTAATGAGACTGAACATTACTTTAACACACACAAATAATATAAAAACAGACAAAATTTTCTTCGGTAAGGGATGTCTGATGCCTCCTAAAAACTTGTATCAATTTTTCTTTTTAGGTTCAAGGACCACATTTTGTCATGAGAAAAGTTGCGACTTATTACAAAAACATAAGAATTGAAAAATAAATAATGGTTTTCTGCCCCCCCCCCTCCCCAAAAAAAAAAAAAAAAATGCTCTGCTTCTAGTTTAGACAAAGTGTGCGATTAAAGATTAAGTTGAGTTCTGGTCATGCGATTGCATTGTGAAAGAAACGGTGTGGAATCGATCAGAAAAGGTTAAGACATTTGAAGAGCCATGCTTTTCATGGAACATTAATTGTTATCTGATGTTCTTCTACACTTGCATAATGACAATGATAACGCTCACAAATTATTTTTACCTATTCCCAGAACTCAACTTCTCTTTAAATCGAAGAAGAAGTCCCCATGAAGATATTAGGAGCTCTCTGCATCAGTGATGAAGATATTTACACAAAATATTGGAATGATAAGTTCGCCTATACGTTGGAAAAATGTGCATGTATCTACGAACGGGGGTTCTTTGTATCTACAAGAAAAGGCACTGTAAATATCCTAAGTATGAGTGGTCGCAACCTACCTCCACAGTAAACCCCAGCATCTTCATAATGATGGCAGTCGTGGTTGTCCCATCCGCCATTACTGCAATCAGTCAACCTGGATTCATTTCCCGAACAGCCGACACCATCGAGGTATATCGGGCAGATCCTGTCCGTATGTTGCACCACTCCTGGCTACACCAACATTGCCTGAGTATCCAAGCTGTCGACAAACCACCCTCGCATCAGAGTCATCCCAACTGTCATCACAGACTGTCCCCCATTGTCCTTCATGGAAGCTGATCTCAACCCTGCCTTCATCTGAACTGTAACCGTCAACCAGCCGGAATAAGACCTCTATACAGTGCGTCCAAGAAAAAACGAAAACGAGAATTATCAATGTTTTATTATAACTTAATCACAATTAATTTATAATTAATAAATGACACATATCTGTAAATCTTAGATCCTCTTCTTTCATTTGATGCAACTCATATGTTGCATATTTCACGCATGAGTGATTAAAATGAATTTGAAGAGAGGAAACCAAAGAGTCATTTGGCGGACGAAATCTACATTTCAAAGAGAAAATCACATTTCCAGAAAGTTGAGTATCTGCCCTTCCATATGACACCTCAGTCAGGAAAAATGAGCTAGGAATAACAAAGTTCTGTTTGTTTAAAGTATTGATTGCATTTCCATAATTTTATTAAACGAATTCGTTTTCACTGGCTGCCTGCCGTAGCAACAAACGGAATTAACAAAAGACTTAACTCCGTTTCATTGACAATCAGCCGTAGTCGAAAGACATTATGCATGGCTGATTGTCAACGATAATTCTCGGTTTCGTTTTTTCTGGGACGCACTGAATAGTATGAGACTCTCCCAAAACAGTTACCCTATTTTACCTGTATGATTTCACCCCTCATTGCCAAAAAAAAGGTCAAAAGCTCGACCGTATAGTCGTCGGGTTAGCCCCGAGAGTCCCCAAAACTAACCCCAAAGCCGGGTCGACTTCATGCATGTACCTCAATCTAAAATCTTTGCCAGTAGAAAGTAATGAGACTGAACATTACTTAACACACACAAATAATATAAAAACAGACAAAATTTTCTTCGGTAAGGGATGTCTGATGCCTCCTAAAAACTTGTATCAATTTTTTTTAGGTTCAAGGACCACATTTTGTCATGAGAAAAGTTGCGACTTTATTACAAAAACATAAGAATTGAAAAATAAATAATGGTTTTCTGCCCCCCCCCCTCCCCCCCCCCCAAAAAAAATGCTCTGCTTCTAGTTTAGACAAAGTGTGCGATTAAAGATTAAGTTGAGTTCTGGTCATGCGATTGCATTGTGAAAGAAACGGTGTGGAATCGATCAGAAAAGGTTAAGACATTTGAAGAGCCATGCTTTTCATGGAACATTAATTGTTATCTGATGTTCTTCTACACTTGCATAATGACAATGATAACGCTCACAAATTATTTTTTACCTATTCCCAGAACTCAACTTCTCTTTAAATCGAAGAAGAAGTCCCCATGAAGATATTAGGAGCTCTCTGCATCAGTGATGAAGATATTTACACAAAATATTGGAATGATAAGTTCGCCTATACGTTGGAAAAATGTGCATGTATCTACGAACGGGGGTTCTTTGTATCTACAAGAAAAGGCACTGTAAATATCCTAAGTATGAGTGGTCGCAACCTACCTCCACAGTAAACCCAGCATCTTCATAATGATGGCAGTCGTGGTTGTCCCATCCGCCATTACTGCAATCAGTCAACCTGGATTCATTTCCCGAACAGCCGACACCATCGAGGTATATCGGGCCAGATCCCTGTCCGTATGTTGCACCACTCCTGGCTACACCAACATTGCCTGAGTATCCAAGCTGTCGACAAACCACCCTCGCATCAGAGTCATCCCAACTGTCATCACAGACTGTCCCCCATTGTCCTTCATGGAAGCTGATCTCAACCCTGCCTTCATCTGAACTGTAACCGTCAACCAGCCGGAATAAGACCTCTATACAGTGCGTCCAAGAAAAAACGAAAACGAGAATTATCAATGTTTTATTATAACTTAATCACAATTAATTTATAATTAATAAATGACACATATCTGTAAATCTTAGATCCTCTTCTTTCATTTGATGCAACTCATATGTTGCATATTTCACGCATGAGTGATTAAAATGAATTTGAAGAGAGGAAACCAAAGAGTCATTTGGCGGACGAAATCTACATTTCAAAGAGAAAATCACATTTCCAGAAAGTTGAGTATCTGCCCTTCCATATGACACCTCAGTCAGGAAAAATGAGCTAGGAATAACAAAGTTCTGTTTGTTTAAAGTATTGATTGCATTTCCATAATTTTATTAAACGAATTCGTTTTCACTGGCTGCCTGCCGTAGCAACAAACGGAATTAACAAAAGACTTAACTCCGTTTCATTGACAATCAGCCGTAGTCGAAAGACATTATGCATGGCTGATTGTCAACGATAATTCTCGGTTTCGTTTTTTCTGGGACGCACTGAATAGTATGAGACTCTCCCAAAACAGTTACCCTATTTTACCTGTATGATTTCACCCCTCATTGCCAAAAAAAAGGTCAAAAGCTCGACCGTATAGTCGTCGGGTTAGCCCCGAGAGTCCCCAAAACTAACCCCAAAGCCGGGTCGACTTCATGCCATGTACCTCAATCTAAAATCTTTGCCAGTAGAAAGTAATGAGACTGAACATTACTTTAACACACACAAATAATATAAAAACAGACAAAATTTTCTTCGGTAAGGGATGTCTGATGCCTCCTAAAAACTTGTATCAATTTTTCTTTTTAGGTTCAAGGACCACATTTTGTCATGAGAAAAGTTGCGACTTTATTACAAAAACATAAGAATTGAAAAATAAATAATGGTTTTCTGCCCCCCCCCCCCCCCCCCCCCCCCCCCCCCAAAAAAAAAATGCTCTGCTTCTAGTTTAGACAAAGTGTGCGATTAAAGATTAAGTTGAGTTCTGGTCATGCGATTGCATTGTGAAAGAAACGGTGTGGAATCGATCAGAAAAGGTTAAGACATTTGAAGAGCCATGCTTTTCATGGAACATTAATTGTTATCTGATGTTCTTCTACACTTGCATAATGACAATGATAACGCTCACAAATTATTTTTCACCTATTCCCAGAACTCAACTTCTCTTTAAATCGAAGAAGAAGTCCCCATGAAGATATTAGGAGCTCTCTGCATCAGTGTTGAAGATATTTACACAAAATATTGGAATGATAAGTTCGCCTATACGTTGGAAAAATGTGCATGTATCTACGAACGGGGGTTCTTTGTATCTACAAGAAAAGGCACTGTAAATATCCTAAGTATGAGTTGTCGCAACCTACCTCCACAGTAAACTCCAGCATCTTCGTAATGATGGCAGTCGTGGTTGTCCCATCCGCCATTACTGCAATCAGTCAACCTGGATTCATTTCCCGAACAGCCGACACCATCGAGGTATATCGGGCCAGATCCCTGTCCGTATGTTGCACCACTCCTGGCTACACCAACATCGCCTGAGTATCCAAGCTGTCGACAAACTACCATCGCATCAGAGTCATCCCAACTGTAATCACAGACTGTCCCCCATTGGCCTTCATGGAAGATCTCAACCCTGCCTTCATCTGAGCTGTAACCGTCAACCAGCCGTATTCCTCCCTCAATTTCATCTTTCATAATAAATAGAACGAAGGAATAAGACGTCTAGTATAAGACTGTCCCAAAATAGTCACCCATTTTACCCGTAAGGATGTTGCGTTACGATAGTCGCTATAAAGAGTGACGTGTTTTTCGGGAGCTCCCTTTTTCGCACGCCTAGCTACGTGGCAGAAAGAAAAATCATCAGGGGGGAGGGTAAGAGGACAATTTTTTTTTTTCGTCTCGAAATTTGAAAATTTGACATTCTGTTCCGTTGTGGGGGGGGGGGGGGGGGTAAGGTCACCTTTTGTAGGTCAGCCATTGGCATAATTGTTTAATTTTTTAAAATTTTATTTTATAAAAAAAAATTTAAAAAAAAACTAAAAAAACTAAAAGGGGGGGTTTAAACCCACCCCCCCTGCATACGCGCCTGCTCGTACTACATCTCATCATCTCATTACCCCACTTGAGAAGAAGGGGAATGACTTAGAAGTCCGCAATTTGACTCATGAAACCCGTCTGCAGATGGCAGAGTTAGCTGAAAATAAACTGGAACGTTTTTCTCGGAGAAACAACTTTAGATTGTCGGAGTACCTTATTGCCCCAATCAGAATGCTATGGATGTCGCAAAAGATCATCTCAAATGATATTTCGGTACGGAAAACCCACAAATTGAACGTGCCCATCGAGACGGCCCCCAAAATAATGAAGGATTTGCCACGTCATCTTTTGGTAAAAATGCTGTCTTTATAAGACAATAGATTTGTCGTTTTCCAGCAGAGAAAAAATCTAGAAAGTTAGAAAATATACGTCATAGACGATATTGACAAATAAGGATAGAGAAGAGAAGAAGAAATGACTGAAGGAAGTCAATACTGCGTTTCTTTCCGGAACGCGTTATCATTTCTTTGCCGGAAAATGGCGTGAAGGGCGTGGCACATTATAGCACCATTCTACCCAGCCACTACCAGCGCTGAAGGGCGACACCTCCCTAGGGGAACTGTCGCTGATACTCGCGTCGACGCAGCTAGTTCCTGTGGCAACGGAAACGCCCACGCCCCGCCCCCAACCATAGATCGAGATGGCGTAAATGAAGTTTTCTTACGAGTAGTTGTGGAAGGATGTGAGGTGGCGTCTTGTGTTGCAGTTGATTCTGAAGAATAAATAAGATATAAAACACCTGATGATACTATCTGAGGGCAAAATACATTTATCTTATTAACCAAACTTTAACAATTATTACTGGACAAATCATCACATACTATTGAAGTCCTAGATTTTGACGTCTAAGCGGCTGCAGAGAACATTATTATGATGCTACATGTTGTAGCAAAGTGAAATTGAAAAAGAGAAAGAGAGAGAGAGACATGGAGAGACGGCAAGAAAACATTGGAGAGAGAGAGAAGGGAAGTAAGAAAACATGCAAAATAGAAATCGAGAGAGAAAGAAAAGACGAAGAAAGAGAGAGAGAGAGAGAGAGGGAGAGAGAGAGAGACACACAGAGAGTGAGGGATAATGAATAAAATGAGAAAATTGTAAATAGAAAGGTTGAGCATGGTGAGAGAGAGAGAGAAAAGAGAGAAAAGAGATAGAGAGAGAGAGGAGAGAGAGAGAGAGAGAGAGAGAGAGGGAGAGAAAGAGAGAAAGAGAGAGAGAGAGAGAGAGAGAGAGAGAGAGAGAGCGAGATGGTGTAAATGAAGTTTTCTTACGAGTAGTTGTGGTAGGATGTGAGGTGGCGGAATCCGTCGTGGACATCGTTGTGGCGTCTTGTGTTGTAGTTGATTCTAAAGAATAAATAAGATATAAAACACCTGATGATACTATCTAAGGGCAAAATACATTTATTTTGTTATTAACCAAACTTTTACAATTATTACTGGACAAATCACCACATACTATTGAAGTCCTAGCTTTTGACGTCTGAGCGGCTGCAGAGAGGAAGATGTTGCTTCACGTTGTAGCAAAATAAAAGTGAAAGAAAGAGAGAGAGAGAGAGAGAGAGAGAGAGAGAGACGGTGAGATGAAATTGGGGAGAGAGAGAGAGAGAGAGAGAGATGAAATTGGAGAGAGAAAAAGAGAGAGAAGGGACGTGAGAAACAATATACAATATAAATCGAGAGAGAAAGAAAATGTGAAGAGAAAGAGAGAGCGCGAGAGAGAGAGAGAGAGAGAGAGAGAGAGAGAGAGACGGTGAGATGAAATTGGAGAGAGAGAAAGAGAGAGAAGGGATGTGAGAAACAATATACAATATAAATCGAGAGAGAAAGAAAAGGTGAAGAGAAAGAGAGAGGGCGCGAGAAAGAGAGAGAGAGAAAGAAAGAGAAGGGACATGAGAAACAATATACAATATAAATCGAGAGAGAAAGAAAATGTGAAGAGAAAGAGAGAGCGCGAGAGAGAGAGAGAGAGAGAGAGAGAGAGAGAGAGACGGTGAGATGAAATTGGAGAGAGAGAAAGAGAGAGAAGGGATGTGAGAAACAATATACAATATAAATCGAGAGAGAAAGAAAAGGGGAAGAGAAAGAGAGAGCGCGCGCGCGAGAGAGAGAGAGAGAGAGAGAGAAAGAGAGAGATAGAGAGAGAGAGAGAGAGAGATTAAATTTTCTTACCAATAGTTGTGGAAGGATGTGAGGTTGCGGATTCCGTGGTGGCCGTCGTTGTGGTGTCTTGTGTTGTAGTTGATTCTGAAGAAAAATAAGATATACACACCTAAAGATACAATCTGAAGGCAAACAAAAAATTAAATTCATATTTACCCAACTTTAACAAAAATCTTACTGGACAAATCATCACATCATATTCAATTTCTAGCTTTTGACGCCTGAGCGGCTGCCGAGAACATTATTATTATGATGCTACACGTTGTAGCAAAGTGAAATTGAAATAGAGAAAGAAAGAGAAAGAGGCATGGAGAGACGTCAAGAAAACATTGGAGAGAGAGAAGGGAAGTAAGAAAATATGCGAAATAGAAATCGAGAGATAAAGAAAAGGCGAAGAGAGAGAGAGAGAGAGAGAGCGAGATGGTGTAAATGAAGTTTTCTAATACGAGTAGTTGTGGTAGGATGTGAGGTGGCGGAGTCCGTCGTGGACATCGTTGTGGCGTCTTGTGTTGTAGTTGATTCTGAAGAATAAATAAGATATAAAACACCTAATGATACTATCTGAGGGCAAAATACATTTATTTTCTTATTAACCAAACTTTAACAATTATTACTGGACAAATCATCACATACTATTGAAGTCCTAGATTTTGACGTCTAAGCGGCTGCAGAGAACATTATTATGATGCTACATGTTGTAGCAAAGTGAAATTGAAAAAGAGAAAGAGAGAGAGAGAGAGAGGCATGGAGAGACGGCAAGAAACATTGGAGAGAGAGAGAAGGGAAGTAAGAAAACATGCAAAATAGAAATCGAGAGAGAAAGAAAAGGTGAAGAGAGAGAGAGAGAGGGAGAGAGAGACACACACACAGAGGGTGAGGGATAATGACTAAAATGAGAAAATTGTAAATAGAAAGGTTGAAAATGGTGAGAGAGAGAGAAAAAAGAGAAGAGAGATAGAGAGAGAGGAGAGAGAGAGAGAGGGGGAGAGAAAGAGAGAAAGAGAAAGAGAGAGAGAGAGAGGGAGAGAGAGAGAGAGAGCGAGATGGTGTAAATGAAGTTTTCTTAATACGAGTAGTTGTCGAAGGATGTGAGGTGGCGGAGTCCGTCGTGGACATCGTTGTGGCGTCTTGTGTTGTAGTTGATTCTAAAGAATAAATAAGATATAAAACACCTGATGATACTATCTGAGGGCGAAATACATTTATTTTGTTATTAACCAAACTTTTACAATTATTACTGGACAAATCACCACATACTATTGAAGTCCTAGCTTTTGACGCCTGAGCGGCTGCCGAAAACATTATTATGATGCTACACGTTGTAGCATAGTGAAATTGAAATAGAGAAAGAGAGAGAGAGAGGGGTATGGAGAGGCGGCAAGAAAACATTGGAGAGAGAGAAGGGAAGTAAGAAAACATGCAAAATAGAAATCGAGAGAGAAAGAAAAGGCGAAGAGAGAGAGAGAGAGAGACAGACAGAAAGAGAGACACACAGAGAGTGAGGGATAATGACTAAAATGAGAAAATTGTAAATAGAAAGGTTGAACATGGGTGAGAGAGAGAAAGAAAAAGGAGAAGAGAGATAGAGAGAGAGAGAAAGAGACAGACAGAGAGAGAGAGAGAGAGACAGAGAGACACAGAGAGTGAGAGAGAGAGAAGGGAAGTAAGAAAACATGCAAAATAGAAATCGAGAGAGAAAGAAAAGGCGAAGAGAGACAGAGAGACACACAGAGAGTGAGGGATAATGACTAAAATGAGAAAATTGTAAATAGAAAGGTTGAACATGGGTGAGAGAGAGAAAGAAAAAGGAGAAGAGATAGAGAGAGAGAGAAAGAGACAGACAGAAAGAGAGACAGAGAGACAGAGAGAGAGAGAGAGAGAGAGACGGTGAGATGAAATTGGAAGAGAGAGAGAGAGAGAAGGGACGTGAGAAACAATATACAATAGAAATCGAGAGAGAAAGAAAAGGCGAAGAGAGACAGAGAGAGAGAGACAGAGAGACACACAGAGAGTGAGGGATAATGACTAAAATGAGAAAATTGTAAATAGAAAGGTTGAACATGGGTGAGAGAGAGAAAGAAAAAGGAGAAGAGATAGAGAGAGAGAGAAAGAGACAGACAGAAAGAGAGACAGAGAGACAGAGAGAGAGAGAGAGAGAGAGAGACGGTGAGATGAAATTGGAAGAGAGAATGAGAGAGAAGGGACATGAGAAACAATATACAATATAAATCATGAGAGAAAGAAAAGGTAAAGAGAAATAGAGAGGGGGCGAGAGAGAGAGAGAGAGAGAAAGAGAGAGAAGGGACATGAGAAACAATATAAATATAAATCGAGAGAAAAAAAAGGTGAAGAGAAAGAGAGAGCGCGCGCGAGAGGAAGAGAGAGAGAGAGAGATTAAATTTTCTTACGAGTAGTTGTGGTAGGATGTGAGGTGGCGGAGTTCGTGGTGGACATCGTTGTGGTGTCTTGTGTTGTAGTTGATTCTGAAGAATAAATAAGATATAAAACACCTGATGATACTATCTGAGGGCAAAATACATTTATTTTCTATATTAACCAAACTTTAACAATTATTACTGGACAAATCACCACATACTATTGAAGTCCTAGATTTTGACGTCTAAGCGGCTACAGAGAACATTATTATGATGCAACATGTTGTAGGAAAGTGAAATTGAAATAGAGAAAGAAAGAGAGAGAGAGAGAGGCATGGAGAGACGGCAAGAAAACATTGGAGAGAGAGAAGGGAAGTAAGAAAACATCCAAAATAGAAATCGAGAGAGATAGAGAGGGAGAGAGAGGAGAGAGAGCGAGAGGGAGAGACACAGAGAGACACACAGAGAGTGAGGGTTAATGACTTAAATGAGAAAATTGTAAATAGAAAGGTTGAACATGGTGAGAGAGTTCGAAAAAAGAGAAGAGAGATAGAGAGAGGAGAGAGAGAGAGATGGAGATAGAGAGAGAGAGAGAGAGAGATGGAGATAGAGAGAGAGAGAGAGAGAGAGAGAGAGAGAGAGCGAGATGGTGTAAATGAAGTTTTCTTACGAGTAGTTGTGGTAGGATGTGAGGTGGCGGAATCCGTCGTGGACATCGTTGTGGTGTCTTGTGTTGTAGTTGATTCTGAAGAAAAATAAGATATACACACCTAAAGATACAATCTGAAGGCAAACAAAAAATTAAATTCATATTTACCCAACTTTAACAAAAATCTTACTGGACAAATCATCACATCATATTCAATTTCTAGCTTTTGACGCCTGAGCGGCTGCCGAGAACATTATTATTATGATGCTACACGTTGTAGCAAAGTGAAATTGAAATAGAGAAAGAAAGAGAAAGAGGCATGGAGAGACGTCAAGAAAACATTGGAGAGAGAGAAGGGAAGTAAGAAAATATGCAAAATAGAAATCGAGAGATAAAGAAAAGGCGAAGAGAGAGAGAGAGAGAGAGAGCGAGATGGTGTAAATGAAGTTTTCTAATACGAGTAGTTGTGGTAGGATGTGAGGTGGCGGAGTCCGTCGTGGACATCGTTGTGGCGTCTTGTGTTGTAGTTGATTCTGAAGAATAAATAAGATATAAAACACCTAATGATACTATCTGAGGGCAAAATACATTTATTTTCTTATTAACCAAACTTTAACAATTATTACTGGACAAATCATCACATACTATTGAAGTCCTAGATTTTGACGTCTAAGCGGCTGCAGAGAACATTATTATGATGCTACATGTTGTAGCAAAGTGAAATTGAAAAAGAGAAAGAGAGAGAGAGAGAGAGGCATGGAGAGACGGCAAGAAACATTGGAGAGAGAGAGAAGGGAAGTAAGAAAACATGCAAAATAGAAATCGAGAGAGAAAGAAAAGGTGAAGAGAGAGAGAGAGAGGGAGAGAGAGACACACACACAGAGGGTGAGGGATAATGACTAAAATGAGAAAATTGTAAATAGAAAGGTTGAAAATGGTGAGAGAGAGAGAAAAAAGAGAAGAGAGATAGAGAGAGAGGAGAGAGAGAGAGAGGGGGAGAGAAAGAGAGAAAGAGAAAGAGAGAGAGAGAGAGAGAGAGAGAGAGAGAGAGAGAGAGAGCGAGATGGTGTAAATGAAGTTTTCTTACGAGTAGTTGTCGAAGGATGTGAGGTGGCGGAGTCCGTCGTGGACATCGTTGTGGCGTCTTGTGTTGTAGTTGATTCTAAAGAATAAATAAGATATAAAACACCTGATGATACTATCTGAGGGCGAAATACATTTATTTTGTTATTAACCAAACTTTTACAATTATTACTGGACAAATCACCACATACTATTGAAGTCCTAGCTTTTGACGCCTGAGCGGCTGCCGAAAACATTATTATGATGCTACACGTTGTAGCATAGTGAAATTGAAATAGAGAAAGAGAGAGAGAGAGGGTATGGAGAGGCGGCAAGAAAACATTGGAGAGAGAGAAGGGAAGTAAGAAAACATGCAAAATAGAAATCGAGAGAGAAAGAAAAGGCGAAGAGAGAGAGAGAGAGAGAGAGAGAGAGAGACAGAAAGAGAGACACACAGAGAGTGAGGGATAATGACTAAAATGAGAAAATTGTAAATAGAAAGGTTGAACATGGGTGAGAGAGAGAAAGAAAAAGGAGAAGAGAGATAGAGAGAGAGAGAGAAAGAGACAGACACAGAGAGAGAGAGACAGAGAGACACAGAGAGTGAGAGAGAGAGAAGGGAAGTAAGAAAACATGCAAAATAGAAATCGAGAGAGAAAGAAAAGGCGAAGAGAGACAGAGAGAGAGAGACAGAGAGACACACAGAGAGTGAGGGATAATGACTAAAATGAGAAAATTGTAAATAGAAAGGTTGAACATGGGTGAGAGAGAGAAAGAAAAAGGAGAAGAGATAGAGAGAGAGAGAAAGAGACAGACAGAAAGAGAGACAGAGAGACAGAGAGAGAGAGAGAGAGAGACGGTGAGATGAAATTGGAAGAGAGAATGAGAGAGAAGGGACATGAGAAACAATATACAATATAAATCATGAGAGAAAGAAAAGGTAAAGAGAAATAGAGAGGGGGCGAGAGAGAGAGAGAGAGAGAAAGAGAGAGAAGGGACATGAGAAACAATATAAATATAAATCGAGAGAAAAAAAAGGTGAAGAGAAAGAGAGAGCGCGCGCGAGAGGAAGAGAGAGAGAGAGAGATTAAATTTTCTTACGAGTAGTTGTGGTAGGATGTGAGGTGGCGGAGTTCGTGGTGGACATCGTTGTGGTGTCTTGTGTTGTAGTTGATTCTGAAGAATAAATAAGATATAAAACACCTGGGGCGGTATTCTGAACCCTGTGTTATCTCTAATATTGTTGTATCTTTGAAGATAAGATAAAGTTGGTATTCTGAACATTGTTGTAACTTTTGTGTTATCTTTTGTTGTATCTTTTCTCTCATCTTATTGGCCGCGCCTGCGCTCATACTTTGGTGCGCTTGTAATTGTGCGTATTATTAATAAAGTGGCATTTAATTCTCATTTGCATATGCGCACGGGAGATAATATGTCGAGATAATTGGTATTCTGAAAGTTGTTGTATCTTTTATCTTATCTTATCTTGCATGGTATTTACAACAATATTTACAACAGGTAGGGGGTTGTTGTATCTTTCGTGGTGATATAATGGCGGCAATATTTTTTGCCCAGAACCAACTTCGTGCCAATAGACGAGTTAGAAGAAGATTGTGTGTTGACCGGAAACATCACAGATGAGAACTTTCTAAGATATTACATGCTAGGATAGGACTATTTTAATGCTCTTATCTTAACCAATATAGTGAAAACGTGATTTGTCTTCATGATCCACATTCAACAGCGCATAATGATGACGCGCGTAATAAGTGCTCAAATAACTAAGAGAGAGAGGCATGGAGAGACGGCAAGAAAACATTGGAGAGAGAGAAGGGAAGTAAGAAAACATCCAAAATAGAAATCGAGAGAGATAGAGAGGGAGAGAGAGGAGAGAGAGCGAGAGGGAGAGACACAGAGAGACACACAGAGAGTGAGGGTTAATGACTTAAATGAGAAAATTGCAAATAGAAAGGTTGAACATGGTGAGAGAGTTCGAAAAAAGAGAAGAGAGATAGAGAGAGGAGAGAGAGAGAGATGGAGATAGAGAGAGAGAGAGAGAGAGAGAGAGAGAGAGAGCGAGATGGTGTAAATGAAGTTTTCTTACGAGTAGTTGTGGTAGGATGTGAGGTGGCGGAATCCGTCGTGGACATCGTTGTGGCGTCTTGTGTTGTAGTTGATTCTGCAGAATAAATAAGATATAAAACACCTGATGATACTATCTGAGGGCAAAATACATTTATTTTCTTATTAACCAAACTTTAACAATTATTAATGGACAAATCACCACATACTATTGAAGTCCTAGCTTTTGACGTCTGAGCGGCTGCAGAGAGGAAGATGTTGCTTCACGTTGTAGCGAAGTAAAAGTGAAATAGAGAGAGAGAGAGAAAAAAAGAGAGAGAGAGAGAGTTGGAGAGACGGTGAGATGAAATTGGAGAGAGAGAGAGAGAGAGAGAGAGAGAGAGAGGGGACATGAGAAACAATATACAATATAAATCGAGAGAGAAAGAAAAGGGGAAGAGAAAGAGAGAGAGAGAGCGCGCGCGCGCGAGAGAGAGAGAGAGAGAGAGAGAGAGAGAGAGAGAGATTAAGTTTTCTTACGAGTAGTTGTGGTAGGATATGAGGTGGCGGATTCCGTGGTGGTGTCTTGTGTTGTAGTTGATTCTGAAGAAAAATAAGATATGAACACCTGAAGATACAATCTGAAGGCAAACACAAAATTAAATTCACATTTACCCAACTTTAACAAAGTTCTTACTGGACAAATCATCACATGATATTCAATTTCTAGCTTTTGACGCCTGAGCGGCTGCCGAAAACATTATTATGATGCTACATGTTGTAGCAAAATGAAATTGAAATAGAGAAAGAGAGAGAGAGAGGGGCATGGAGAGACGGCAAGAAAACATTGGAGAGAAATCGAGAGAGAAAGAAAAGGCGAAGAGAGAGAGAGAGAGAGACAGACAGAGAGACACACAGAGAGTGAGGGATAATGAATAAAATGAGAAAATTGTAAATAGAAAGGTTGAGCATGGTGAGAGAGAGAAAGAAAAAGGAGAAGAGAGATAGAGAGAGAGAAAGAGACAGACAGAGAGAGAGAGACAGAGAGACACAGAGAGTGAGGGATAATGACTTAAATGAGAAAATTGTAAATAGAAAGGTTGAGCATGGTGAGAGAGAGAAAGAAAAAGGAGAAGAGAGATAGAGAGAGAGAAAGAGACAGACAGAGAGAGAGACAGAGAGACACCGAGAGTGAGGGTTAATGACTTAAATGAGAAAATTGTAAATAGAAAGGTTGAGCATGGTGAGAGAGAGAGAAAAAGGAGAAGAGAGATAGAGGGAGAGAGTGGAGGGAGAGAGAGAGAGAGAGAGAGAGAGAGAGAGAGAGGGAAAGAGTGAGAGAGAGAGAGAGAGAGAGCGAGATGGTGTAAATGAAGTTTTCTTACGAGTAGTTGTGGTAGGATGTGATGTGGCGGAGTTCGTCGTGGACATCGTTGTGGGGTCTTGTGTTGTAGTTGATTCTGAAGAATAAATAAGATATAAAACACCTGATGATACTATCTGAGGGCAAAATACATTTATTTTCTTATTAACCAAACTTTAACAATTATTACTGGACAAATCACCACATACTATTAAAGTCCTAGCTTTTGACGTCTGAGCGGCTGCAGAGAGGAAGATGTTGCTTCACGTTGTAGCAAAGTAAAAGTGAAATAGAGAGAGAGAGAGAGAGAGAGAGAGAGAGATTAAGTTTTCTTACGAGTAGTTGTGGTAGGTTGTGAGGTGGCGGATTCCGTGGTGGTGTCTTGTGTTGTAGTTGATTCTGAAAAAAAATAAGATATGCACACCTGAAGATACAATCTGAAGGCAAACAAAAAATTAAATTCATATTTACCCAACAAATCATCACATCATATTCAATTTCTAGCTTTTGACGCCTGAGCGGCTGCCGAAAACATTATTATGATGCTACATGTTGTAGCAAAATGAAATTGAAATAGAGAAAGAGAGAGAGGGGGGCATGGAGAGACGGCAAGAAAACATTGGAGAGAGAGAAGGGATGTAAGAAAACAAACAAAATAGAAATCGAGAGAGAAAGAAAAGGCGAAGAGAGAGAGAGAGACAGTGAGACAGAGAGACACACAGAGAGTGAGGGATAATGAATAAAATGAGAAAATTGTAAATAGAAATGTTGAGCATGGATGAGAGAGAGAAAGAAAAAGGAGAAGAGAGATAGAGAGAAAGAAAGAGACAGAAAGAGAGAGAGACAGAGAGACACAGAGAGTGAGGGTTAATGACTCAAATGAGAAAATTGTAAATAGAAAGGTTGAGCATGGTGAGAGAGAGAGAAAAAAGAGAAGAGAGATAGAGAGATAGGAGAGAGAGAGAGAGGGAGAGAGAGAGAGAGAAGCATGGAGAGACGGCAAGATAACATTGGAGAGAGAGAAGGGAAGTAAGAAAACATGCAAAATAGAAATCGAGAGAAAAAGAAAAGGCGAAGAGAGAGAGAGAGAGACAGAAAGAGAGATAGAGAGAGAGAGACAGAGAGACACAGAGAGAGTGAGGGTTAATGACTTAAATGAGAAAATTGTAAATAGAAAGGTTGAGCATGGTGACAGAGAGAGAGAAAAAGGAGAAGAGAGATAGAAAGATAGGAGAGAGAGAGAGAGAGGGAAAGAGAGAGAGAGAGAGAGAGAGAGAGAGAGAGAGAGAGAGAGCGAGATGGTGTAAATGAAGTTTTCTCACGAGTAGTTGTGGTAGGATGTGATGTGGCGGAGTTCGTCGTGGACATCGTTGTTGCGTCTTGTGTTGTAGTTGATTCTGAAGAATAAATAAGATATAAAACACCTGATGATACTATCTGAGGGCAAAATACATTTATTTTCTTATTAACCAAACTTTAACAATTATTACTGGACAAATCACCTCATACTATTGAAGTCCTAGCTTTTGACGTCTGAGCGGCTGCAGAGAGGAAGATGTTGCTTCTCGTTGTAGCAAAGTAAAAGTGAAATAGAGAGAGAGAGAGAGAGAAAAAGAGAGATAGAGAGAGTTGGAGAGACGGTGAGATGAAATTGGAGAGAGAGAGAGAGAGAGAGAGGGGACATGAGAAACAATATACAATATAAATCGAGAGAGAAAGAAAAGGGGAAGAGAGAGAGAGAGAGAGCGCGCGCGCGCGCGAGAGAGAGAGAGAGATAGAGAGATTAAGTTTTCTTACGAGTAGTTGTGGTAGGATGTGAGGTGGCGGATTCAGTGGTGGTGTCTTGTGTTGTAGTTGATTCTGAAGAAAAATAAGATATGCACGCCTGAAGATACAATCTGAAGGCAAACAAAAATTTAAATTCATATTTACCCAACTATAACAAAAATCTTACTGGACAAATCATCACATGATATACTATTTCTAGCTTTTGACGCCTGAGCGGCTGCAAAGTGAAAATTGAAATAGAGAAAGAGAGAGAGAGAGAAGCATGGAGAGACGGCAAGATAACATTGGAGAGAGAGAAGGGAAGTAAGAAAACATGCAAAATAGAAATCGATAGAAAAAGAAAAGGCGAAGAGAGAGAGAGGGAGTGAGAGAGTAAGGGTTAATGACTAAAATGAGAAAATTGTAAACGGAAATGTTGAGCATGGTGAGAGAGAGAGAGAGAGACAGAGACAGAGGGGGAGATAGAGAGAGAGAGAGAGAGAGAGATGGAGAGAGATATGGTGTAAATGTAGTTTTCTTACGAGTAGTTGTGGTAGGATGTGAGGTGGCGGATTCCGTCGTGGACATCGTTGTGGCGTCTTGTGTAGTAGTTGATTCTGAAAAAGAAATGTGATATAAACACCTGATGATACTATCTGGGGGCAAAATACGTTTATTTTCATTTTTGCCAAACGTTAACAAATCTAACTGTACAAATCATCACATGATATTCAGTTCCTAGCTTGTGACGCCTGAGTCGAGTGGCTGCCGAGAAGAATATGATGCTACACTTTGTAGCAAAGTGAAATTATAATAGAGAAAGAGAGAGAGAGAGAGAGAGAGAGAGTCTGAGAGAGTGAGGGTTAATGACTAAAATGAGAAAATTATTAACGGAAAGGTTGAGCATGGTGATAGAGAGAGAGAAAATAGAGAAGAGAGAGAGAGAAAGAGAGAGAGAGAGAGACAGAGAGAGTGTGTGTGAGAGAGAGGGTTAATGACTAAAATTAGAAAATTGTAAACGGAAAGTTTGAGCACGGTAAGAGAGAGAGAAAAAAAATAAAAGAGAGAAGAGAGAGAGAGAGAGAGAGAGAGAATGAGCGTTAATGACTTTAATAAGAAAATTGTACACGTAAAGGGTGAGTATGGTGAGAGAGAGAGAAAAAAGAGAGAGAGAGAGAAAAGAGAGAAGAGAAGAGACAGATAGAGAGAGAGAGAGAGAAAGACAGATTAAGAGAGAAAGAGTGTGTGTGTGAGAGTCTGATAGAGTGAGGGTTAATGACTAAAATTAGAAAATTGTAAACGGAAAGTTTGAGCATGGTAAGAGAGAGAGAAAAAAAAATAAAAGAGAGAAGAGAGAGAGAGAGAGAGAGAGAGAGAGAGAGAGAGAATGAGCGTTAATGACTTAAATAAGAAAATTGTACACGTAAAGGGTGAGTATGGTGAGAGAGAGAAAAAAGAGAGAGAGAAAAGAGAGAAGAGAGAGAGACAGAGAGAGAGAAAGAGAGAGATATGGTGTAAATGAAGTTTTCTTACGAGTAGTTGTGGTTGGATGTGAGGTAGTGGATTCCGTGGTGGACATCGTTGTGGTGTCTTGTGTTGTAGTCGATTCTGGAGAATAAATAAGATATGAACACCTGATAAAACTTTCGAGAGGCAAAATACATTTATTTTTCACTTTTGCCAAAGTAACGTTACCAAATCTTACTGTACAAATGATCACACGTTATTCAATTCCAAGCTTGTGACGCCTCAGTGGCTGCCGAGAACAATATGATGCTTCACGTTGTAGCAAAGTAAAATAAAAATAGCAATCGAAAGAGAGAGAAAAGGCGAAGAGAGATATAGATGGAGAGAAAGAGGGAGAGAGAGAGAGAGAGAGAGAGTAAGAGAGAAAGAGTGTGTGTGTGAGAGTCTGATAGAGTGAGGGTTAATGACTAAAATGAGAAAATTGTAAACGGAAAGGTTGAGCATGGTGTGAGAGAGAGAGAGAGAGAGAGAGAAAGAGAAAATAAATAAAAGAGGGAAGAGGGAGAGAGAGAGAGAGAGAGAGAGTAAGAGAGAAAGAGTGTGTGTGTGAGAGTCTGATAGAGTAAGGGTTAATGACTAAAATGAGAAAATTGTAAACGGAAATGTTGAGCATGGTGAGAGAGAGAGAGAGAGACAGAGACAGAGGGGGAGATAGAGAGAGAGAGAGAGAGAGAGATGGAGAGAGATATGGTGTAAATGTAGTTTTCTTACGAGTAGTTGTGGTAGGATGTGAGGTGGCGGATTCCGTCGTGGACATCGTTGTGGCGTCTTGTGTAGTAGTTGATTCTGAAAAAGAAATGTGATATAAACACCTGATGATACTATCTGGGGGCAAAATACGTTTATTTTCATTTTTGCCAAACGTTAACAAATCTAACTGTACAAATCATCACATGATATTCAGTTCCTAGCTTGTGACGCCTGAGTCGAGTGGCTGCCGAGAAGAATATGATGCTACACTTTGTAGCAAAGTGAAATTATAATAGAGAAAGAGAGAGAGAGAGAGAGAGAGAGTCTGAGAGAGTGAGGGTTAATGACTAAAATGAGAAAATTATTAACGGAAAGGTTGAGCATGGTGATAGAGAGAGAGAAAATAGAGAAGAGAGAGAGAGAAAGAGAGAGAGAGAGAGACAGAGAGAGTGTGTGTGAGAGAGAGGGTTAATGACTAAAATTAGAAAATTGTAAACGGAAAGTTTGAGCACGGTAAGAGAGAGAGAAAAAAAATAAAAGAGAGAAGAGAGAGAGAGAGAGAGAGAGAGAGAATGAGCGTTAATGACTTTAATAAGAAAATTGTACACGTAAAGGGTGAGTATGGTGAGAGAGAGAGAAAAAAGAGAGAGAGAGAAAAGAGAGAAGAGAAGAGACAGATAGAGAGAGAGAGAGAGAAAGACAGATTAAGAGAGAAAGAGTGTGTGTGTGAGAGTCTGATAGAGTGAGGGTTAATGACTAAAATTAGAAAATTGTAAACGGAAAGTTTGAGCATGGTAAGAGAGAGAGAAAAAAAAATAAAAGAGAGAAGAGAGAGAGAGAGAGAGAGAGAGAGAGAGAGAGAGAATGAGCGTTAATGACTTAAATAAGAAAATTGTACACGTAAAGGGTGAGTATGGTGAGAGAGAGAAAAAAGAGAGAGAGAAAAGAGAGAAGAGAGAGAGACAGAGAGAGAAAGAGAGAGATATGGTGTAAATGAAGTTTTCTTACGAGTAGTTGTGGTTGGATGTGAGGTAGTGGATTCCGTGGTGGACATCGTTGTGGTGTCTTGTGTTGTAGTCGATTCTGGAGAATAAATAAGATATGAACACCTGATAAAACTTTCGAGAGGCAAAATACATTTATTTTTCACTTTTGCCAAAGTAACGTTACCAAATCTTACTGTACAAATGATCACACGTTATTCAATTCCAAGCTTGTGACGCCTCAGTGGCTGCCGAGAACAATATGATGCTTCACGTTGTAGCAAAGTAAAATAAAAATAGCAATCGAAAGAGAGAGAAAAGGCGAAGAGAGATATAGATGGAGAGAAAGAGGGAGAGAGAGAGAGAGAGAGAGAGTAAGAGAGAAAGAGTGTGTGTGTGAGAGTCTGATAGAGTGAGGGTTAATGACTAAAATGAGAAAATTGTAAACGGAAAGGTTGAGCATGGTGTGAGAGAGAGAGAGAGAGAGAGAAAGAGAAAATAAATAAAAGAGGGAAGAGGGAGAGAGATAAAGATATAAAGAGATGGTGTAAAATAAAATTTTCTTACGAGTAGTTGTGGTAGGATGTGAGGTGGTGGATTCCGTGGTGGACATCGTTGTGGCGTCTTGTGTTGTAGTCGATTCTGAAAAAGAAATAAGATATAATTATACACCCGATGATACTATCTGAGGGCATATATATTTATTTTTATATTAACCATTTTTTAACAAATCTTACTGTACAAAATATCATCACATAATATTCAATCCCTAGCTTATGACGCCTGAGTGGCTGCCGAGAACGATATAATGCTACACGTTGTAGCAAATTGATATTAAAATAGAGAAAGAGAGAGTCATGGAGAGACAGCAAGATAAAATACGAGAGAGAGAAGGAAAATAAGAAAACATGCAAAATAGAAATCTAGAGAGAAAGAAAGGGCGAAGAGCGAGAGAGAGAGAGAGAGAGAGGGAGTGAGAGAGTAAGGGTTAATGACTAAAATGAGAAAATTGTAAACGGAAATGTTGAGCATGGTGAGAGAGAGAGAGAGAGAGAGAGAGAGAGAGAGAGAGAGAGACAGACAGAGGGGGAGATAGAGAGAGAGAGAGAGAGAGATGGAGAGAGATATGGTGTAAATGTAGTTTTCTTACGAGTAGTTGTGGTAGGATGTGAGGTGGCGGATTCCGTCGTGGACATCGTTGTGGCGTCTTGTGTAGTAGTTGATTCTGAAAAAAAAATGTGATATAAACACCTGATGATACTATCTGGGGGCATAATACGTTTATTTTCATTTTTGCCAAACGTTAACAAATCTAACTGTACAAATCATCACATGATATTCAGTTCCTAGCTTGTGACGCCTGAGTCGAGTGGCTGCCGAGAAGAATATGATGCTACACTTTGTAGCAAAGTGAAATTATAATAGAGAAAGAGAGAGAGAGAAGGGACAGACAGCAAGATAAAATTGGAGAGAGAGAAGGGAAGTAAGAAAACATTTAAAATAGAAATCGAGAGAGAAAGAAAAGGCGAAGAGAGATAGATAGATAGAGAGATAGATATATAGAGAGAAAGAGAGAGAGAGAGAGAGTCTGAGAGAGAGAGAGAGAGAGAGAGAGAGTCTGAGAGAGTGAGGGTTAATGACTGAAATGAGAAAATTATTAACGGAAAGGTTGAGCATGGTGATAGAGAGAGAGAAAATAGAGAAGAGAGAGAGAGAGAAGAGAGAGAGAGAGAGAGAGAGAGAGAGAGAGTGTGTGTGTGAGAGAGAGGGTTAATGACTAAAATTAGAAAGTTGTAAACGGAAAGTTTGAGCATGGTAAGAGAGAGAGAAAAAAAATAAAAGAGAGAAGAGAGAGAGAGAGAGAGAGAATGAGCATTAATGACTTAAATAAGAAAATTGTACACGTAAAGGGTGAGTATGGTGAGAGAGAGAGAGAGAAAAAAAAGAGAGAGAGAAAAGAGAGAAGAGAAGAGACAGAGAGAGAGAGAGAGAGAGAAAGAGAGAGATATGGTGTAAATGAAGTTTTCTTACGAGTAGTTGTGGTTGGATGTGAGGTGGTGGATTCCGTGGTGGACATCGTTGTGGTGTCTTGTGTTGTAGTCGATTCTGGAGAATAAATAAGATATGAACACCTGATAATACTATCCAGGGGCAAATTACATTTATTTTTCAATTTTGCCAAAGTAACGTTACCAAATCTTACTGTACAAATCATCACATGTTATTCAATTCCAAGCTTGTGACGCCTCAGTGGCTGCCGAGAACAATATGATGCTTCACGTTGTAGCAAAGTAAAATTAAAATAGCAATCGAAAGAGAGAGAAAAGGCGAAGAGAGATATAGATGGAGAGAAAGAGGGAGAGAGAGAGAGAGAGAGAGAGAGAGAGTAAGAGAGAAAGAGTGTGTGTGTGAGAGTCTGGTAGAGTGAGGGTTAATGACTAAAATGAGAAAATTGTAAACGGAAAGGTTG
>NW_022145552.1:197500-250000 GCF_000002235.5 Strongylocentrotus purpuratus
AGCCGTTTTGACAGGTATTTTCGCCACAATCTGTAGAAAAAAGAGGAGGCAGGACAATGAACTATAGCTCAGCGATTGTCGATTGTTTAGGAATACATTTATTTCTGCAACAACCTCTATACCCTTGACAAATATAAAGTATTACTGTATTCTACTACGACGACTACTACTCATACTACTATTAATAGCAGTAACAATAATAATAATTACCATTATAATGATAGTAATACTACCACTACTACTACTACAACTACTACTACTACTACTACTACTACTACTACTACTACTACTACTACTACTACTACTATTACTACTACCGCTGCTGCTGCTTTATATTACTAGTACTGCTATTATTGACGTAGATTTTGTACTGTTATGTTTCATTTGAAATAATACACAAATATACAATATTTTTCACAATTGCGACAGCACTGTCAATTTTAATAGGAATGACGTATTGTAATCGTTCATTATTATTATTATTATTATTATTATTAGTAGTAGTAGTAGTAGTAGTAGTAGTAGTAGTAGTGAACGTTGTAGTAGTATCTTACATATCATCACTGTTAATCTAATTGATTTATATTGATCATGTTTCAAAACCTCTTGTTGACAAGGTGTGCTAATAATGATGGTAAACAGACTACTTGGCTGATTAATAATCCAACAATAAGATTAAGTTTCGAATCACTGGAGCGTATCATCATCTTTCTGCCGATGTGATCTGTTCGCCATGTTGTGTTGCTAAGACAACCACATGCTAAACGTACTAAACATCAGCAAATGAATTTAATATATTAAAGTGTTGCTCGTTCTTGATATCATGCTGGAGGACGGGATACATTATATTATTTGTGAATAGGCAGGCAGACCAATCAAGATATGGAAGTACAGTAACCTGAACCGATTATTCGCTCACATCCCCACAAAATAATACATTATTTTGATATTGGTTGTAATGCCTTCCGACATAGTTTTTATAATCAACGTTGTCTGATTAACAAATTGCTTTTCAACTATGATCGACTTCAAACGTTTTTAGGAAACTACACTTGAATAGAAATTTAGCAATTGATATTTCTTTCATTTCAATATTGTATACATTTTAATCTAGGCCAAAAGAGCCATTGAAGAAAGCAGTTTTGTAACTGACAATGCTACCCTGTAAAATAAAACTGCAAATATATGAATAAAATAAACTGAATTATTTATTGATCGCCTGGTTTCAGAACGTCATAAAAAGAGTATCTCCATCGAATGCATAGGTTTTTATCGCTTCAAACATAACTGTAAACCGTCTGGTTTAGCACACACTGGGCCCCCTCCCAAAAACAAAATAATCCGTTAGGACGATTTCATCTTGCATTCTCCATGCATCAAAACTTTTCAAAGTAGAATAGCAATTTTGTGCATTAAAAACACACATGCACAAAATGACAAAAATGTCCGCCGGAAATGCGTTGTCAGAAACCCCTAGAGCCGAACATCACAACAATATCTACACTTCAAGCCCTCGTGCCGAACTTTGTCGACAGAAAGTGTTGTGAACAGTGACATGCTCCTGAATAAAAAAATCATAAACAAAACATCCAAGTACCCGATGACCAAAATCTACTACAAAAATAATGTTTTTACTTCACGCTACTAGATTTTAATACTAATAACTCCAAATTGCTCTAATGCAATGGCTTAAGTCGGGTAGCGGCTCGGCGCGCTGACCGAAATTAGCCTAAACATGTTCAAGAATTTGTTGTATATTACTTGTAAGGTTAACTATAAGGTATCGCAGCCGTGTTTATGTACAAGTTATTGTCAAATATCTTTTTGTAATGACATGAACGAATAATTATGCCATTCTGAAATTCTGCTGGTTCTCGAATTTATCCCGTACCGGACCCTGCAATTTGATTATCAAATATTTGCTCCAGTTTTCCTTTTGCCAAAGTTGTGCTATTATGGCGTGTGTCGCAATAAGGTTTTTTGTGAGGTTTAGGGTTAGGGTTAGGGTTAGGTACATGCATGGGGATGTATACTACAGTAGGTTGAACCGGGAAATCCCAACTCCCTGGTTGAACTTAGAGAAATCGTAGATCGATCGTCGCCGGAACATGTTATGTAGCACTCATTGTAAAGGATTATGTAACCATCTACACCTGTTCGACTAGGGATTAGTAAAGTTAACAACACCCTCACCTCAGGAATTAAAACAAAAACAAAAGTTGTTAAGCTTTTGACAGTCTTTCGTGTTTTGTGATGTCCAATGACATTACTGCCTTTTCTTGGCGAAGGTGTGTCACGGACTGGATGAAGTCAAACCATCTTGTTGGGGGGAGGGGGGGGGGGCTTTCGGCTGCTCCTCTGGCTATAAAACCCGACTGCTTTTGGATAGACTCTCCACCTTTGTTGCCAGTGTCTTTAAAATGGTCTCCAACATAATTATTATATATCGAATCTTATGACACTTTTGGCAAGGATTTACACTATTACATTTTCTAAAGAATTGAACAGGAGAACAGATTATATGCGTTATCATCTTTATAGCAGGCAAATAACGACTTACCTGGAAATTTGCACACTCTGTGTCCGGGTGGGATCCCCAGTTTACTCTTCCTTCTTGGACAAGCAGCTTCCGCAGATGAATATGGGATGAGCTTTGGAATAGTCTGTACCATGCTGCCATTAGGATGCAGTTTCATCTTACATTCGATAAACATTGGTAAGGTGTAGTTCAGCCCTAATCCGTCCGAACAACGAGTGCCCGTCTTCTCATTCGAAGAAACGAGAGAGGCTTTGAACGAGATATACGAACCAGAAGATAATTCAAAGTAATAAATATAAATCTCTCGTGGTATTAACCGACACAATTTACGTGTAAATTATAAACTTTATATGGGGATTGTATTGGAAATAGTGCATCAAACAATTTTTCAAATTTAGTACTCTATAGTAGTACTCTAATCTATAGTAATCTATAATTTGTGTGCCAGAGTTGGTAAAAGTAGGGTGATCATCATCACCTGCCTGTGCACACAGTCCGCCCCATGTACATACACACACAAAACAGCAGTCAGTTGGTAGAAATAGCAATTTTCGTAAATTTATTTTAAAAAAAACTGAACAATATTTTTAAATTTTTATTTCACATATCTTTAGAGCATACCTTTAACTACAATTCTGTGTAGTTTCATTGTTATAGGCATGTGGGAAATATGTTAAATTAATAATTAGAATATTGTCTTTTCAGCCATGTGTGACATAGCCTCTTGTCAAAGGCCCTCGCGTTGTTGGAGTCCGTAAATTCTGGCGAGCGAAGCAAGTCACAGAAACCGAGCGCGAGCGAGGGCCTCTTGACAAGTGATCTGAATTTCTTATGTTTTACTTTGTTTGGCGAATATTCCGACCCTAGAGAAGTCGGTGAAAGTCATCCAATCAGAGAAGAGCTACTGGCCGCCTAGTTGTAGTCTGCAACCACAAACCCTGGTCAGTCGTAAAAGAGAGTCTGCACTATAAGACTACCATAGGCCATATACTATAGCTGCTTCTGACCTATATTAGTTCAACCAGTAGGTACCAGTAGGTACCTGGGCTAGGCTTCTCTCAAGGCACAATGATTTTTTGATAAAGTGTCAAATTAGGGTCTGTGTTTGCAGACTAGCCTAGTTGGGCAATCCCGAAACACACACACACACAATCGCTGCGGTCTAGATATGCATAATTCAGTAGAAAATCGGGTCTCATGAATATATAATTCAGATCACTTGTCAAGAGGCCCTCGCTCGCGCTCGGTTTCTCTGACTCGCTTCGCTCGCCAGAATTTACGGACTCCAACATCGCGATCGAGGGCCATCGACAAGAGGCTATGTGTGACATGGCCCGCTGATCGCCCATTGACTGTTTATCTGCGTGGTGAAAATGCACTTCAATGTATAAAACTTCCCTACAAAAATGCAATATCCTCATGTTTTACTCATTGAATCAATTTTTTATTTACACTCAAGGGAGCCACAACTGTACTGGGGTCACCAAACTTTTTTTTTTTTTTTTTTTTTATTTCAGTCCTTGTGAAATTTAATGGCCTGTTGAATTGACTGGTTTCTCGGAAAATCGTCATAAATCCTCAAATCTGATATTTAAAACAAAAAAACTATAATGTGATGTAGCTGAAAGTCTTCAAATTCTTATCATTTGTTTGGTTTTGCTGAATAAATTGTGAAACATATGAGGAAATAGCTGTGACGGTGATCCAAGTAATTTACATCGCCATATTTTATTGGCATTGCAAAAATATTTGGAATTTAATGTTAATATTTGGTGTAGACTAAATATGATTTATAAATATATGATTTTAAAAAATGTCAACAAAATGAATAGTTTAACTTTCCTATATATATATATATATATATATATATAATTAACTTAAATGACCTAATTTGCATATTTGATGAATATTCATAATTTTTTATTTCCATACCTGTCTGATATACATAGGTTTCATTGATGTATCATGTTCGGTTTTGATTTGATTACATAATTATGCGCATATTAATTAGTTATTTTCACACCTTTTTCATATCTGCAGATTCGCAAAAATGGCAAAAATGACTTATTTTTTTTGCTTCTGTTTTCAAAACGGTAATAGATATATGAATTTTCTTTTTTGTATTTTTTACCACAAAGATGATATTTTAGTGTCTGATAATTTAATTTATTATTTGTGTCCGAGAAAGTGATGAATTAAGTTGTCGACTTTGTCGAATTTTGCCATTTTTGCCAATTTGACCATTTCTGGCAGGTTTTTCGGTAATTTTGCGATATAAAAAAAATGGTATAAAATCACAACGCATTGACCGATTTCAATTCTATTTTTTGTTTTTTGAAGCTTTCATAAAGCTTGATCATTTGCAATCATCGAATAACATGTGTTTGTTGTACTTATTTTTGGTGTGCTATACCTAGTAAAAGAAATATTAGATCCTGACAAAAAAAAACATCGATATTTTAGGATAATCCGATTATTTTCGCATATTTTAAAGGTAAAGACCAGTTATGGTCATGCGATTGCATTGTGAAAGAAACGTTGTTAAATCGATCAGAAAAGGTTGATCATCTAGCATAGATGTAGGCCTACTGCAAGGTTTTGGAATCATCAAAAAATTATAAGAAATTTGGCCCAGTCTTCATAAAGTTACAAGCACTGTACACAGAAAGATGTATATGGGACTACGCACACATGCGTTTTTATCTCTCACACACCAATAGATAAACTAATTTACCAAATATATCGATTAGTAGGGGGTTTCTCAGCAATTTTGTTATCATCATGTATTATTCGAAACATATTCTTTCACATGATTGGTAATAAGAGCTTCCATTTCATTTTTTGAAATTGGGGCGTTTCCAATACTGGTATTTACCTTTAATGTCCCGTCATTTTAGTCCATGATTTACACTCTTCGATAACTGTAAGTTTGCTAATGCGTGCTTTCGCGTGCTTTCGCGTGCTTTTTGTATTTTTGAAGTTGGAAAAAAGGTATAAAATTACAAAAGTTTGTGTTCGCTTGTTCAACTCATTACACATTCAACAATTGATAAGAAATCATTGAAAAGGACAGCGAACATTTTGCTGAGATATCCTGATATTTCATGAGCTCTTTTATCTCAACACCTGGTCAACAGTTGCAGATTAGCGCATAACCTTTCGGCTGCTTGGAGCATGGTGTCAAAGGAGAGCGGCTTTATTCCACACCTTCTATATCATCTCCCTGCTCATTTGTATGTGTTTTTTTTAAAAATGTAATTGAAAGCGCCAAATAAATGAATAAATAAATAAATACAAAATAATACGACAAAATGTGATTAATAATGTCATTATCTATATTTCATTGTATTTATGTTGAATACCACTACTTCTGCTGCTACTACTACTACTACTACTACTACTATCAATGTTATAATAATGAAAATAATAATAATGATAATAATAAATCATCGTTGACCAGAATCATACGTACCGAAGAATACACATGTCAGGAAAACAAGGATTACGCCTCGTGTGAGATCTTTGTCCTTTACATGTGATTAAAAGAAATGGAAAAAGGCTTCATATTAGTTGACTATAGGCTCGAAGTTCGATGTTCAAAATGTTAAATAATACTGATAAATGCAGCACAGTTACCTGACAGAAGACTGACGTACATGTACATACGAATACAAAGGCTACATGTGATGTGTTGCTATTCAGGACAATAAACTCTCCTTCCCTGCAGATATTTTAATCGTGTAAATAGATATTCATCTTCAAGACCTTAGTCCCTTTAAATAGGCCATTTTTGTAATGTGACCCAATTAAACTGAAGTGCCTCGATACGAATCATGAAATTCACCTTTTACGAATAATTGTATTTCAATAAGCCAGTTTATGGTTGCAGTCTGAGCATGAGCAGATAAAGGTCATATGTACCAAAAAGGTTAAACCCACAGAGATAAATACTGGATATTCGCTCATGAAAGTTATGTAACATTATTCATTTATGCACCAACGGTACATTCTAAGATACACAGGTGGAAGTATTCTTTTCAAGAGGGCAAACAAAAGGTATTCATGAAGCACATCTAGGACTTTGGTATTTATCATTCTAAGATGCTCAAAGTGGAACTTCTCCATGTGTAAAAGATCTGTGGATATTTGGGGTCATTTGTACCATGTGCTATCTGTAAACTCCCTTACATTCAGATAGCGAATTGAATATAATTATTACGTATTGTGAGGTAGGGCAAGCCATAATGTTTGTCCTACTTAGCAACAACTAATGTATCCAATTTGAATTCTGACTATTGAGATACAATAATTCACATCGAGGCACTTCACAGGAATCAATTTAATTGGTCATAGTGACCTATTACAAATATCATGAACTTTGGATATTCTTAATATAACAGACAAGGTGATATTTTCGACTCCTACCTGAAGTAAAAGTATCATACGAATATTTAACGAGTGTAACAACTTAAACGGGAAAATAAAAATAGTCAATGTATATCCACGATCTTTTAAACATTTTCTTAAATTGATATCGCACTTGTATCACTCATAACAGGCACATGTATGTTCAGCTATTTTTCTGATGAAAGTAATAGCTGATACAATCATTTTCCTTTCATTCATTGAGAAAATATGTCCTCATTTTTGCAGGGGTGGCGGAGCATCTTTCAGAGTGGAGACACCAACAAAATAGGCATCTGTTTTAGGGAAAAAGGGCACCTAAAAGGGGCATCCAAAAGAAGAATGAAAAAAAAGCATTTAGAGACATGGGTTTATACCCCCTACATTCCAATTATTACTTTATCAAGGATCATCTTTAAAATTGTGCCGTTTCTCTCTTTACGTGGCCCTACAGATACTGCTAGCATCATATTTGCCATCAATAATTTAATGCATATGTTTGTAATTAAATAAATAAAGGCGAGGACTCACCATTTTGACCGATGGAAAAGATATCCAATTTATTCGATGAAATCCAGTCGAGCAAATGTTAATAGATTGTATTTTCTTTATTGCGAGGTTGTCTTTACATCTCTAATAAAGTAAACTCTCAGAAGACAACAAGCAGCAAGTAGTGAAAACGTGAAGCAAAAATCCAAGAACACTACAGTTTAGTTGTCTTTATTCCCGGACTCCTCAAAAGGAAGTTTAAAAAAACGTGAATAAAAGATCCAGTATTACAAATAGTCTGTTTATTTAATTTTTCCTAACTCTGTTTGGACAGCGAAATGAGAAACGATGAACACGTCTACTGAAACACCCGGAAATTAACGCCAATTTTCACGGGTTGATATCCAATATGCCTCGGATTCCGCAGCTAACACGCCCCCTGATCAGGAAGGTCTGTGTAGGGAGACAGGCCCATCTCAAGTAACCAATCAACGCGAGGAACACTTGCCACATCTCCGCCGTATTTTTTACCTTTTTCCTTCCGTTGCTCTAGCTCTCTCTCTCTCTCTCTCTCTCTCAACACAATTCCTCTGGTTAGGATACGCGTTATTGTTGTTGTTTTAGTTTTATTGGCGTGTATCATTAATTTATGAATATTAATACGCTCCTTCTACTCATTAGCCTTATCACCAACCCACCCAAGCCGCCGTTAAACCAGGGAGGTGATCACCTCCCTTATTAAACCATGATACATGCACTAGGCTGGGTCGTAAATCTAAACATACGGTCTAGCCTTTTGATATCATGGTCCGATCAGGGATATGTGATCCCTGGTCCGATCATGGACCTACTGCGCCTCTTGGTTCTCACTAATCTCCATCGATACTTTATCTCTCATCTGCACATTTTCTCCTCATGATTCTCGACCGCCAACATCACTTTTCATGCTACTCTCTACGATCCGGCATACTCGTACAAACAGAAATTTAACTTAACGAACGACGTGTTATTTTGTTGTTTGTTCGCCTACTCCTATCATTAGGGACTTTTAGATTCTGCACGACGATTACGTGGACTGCCCTTTTAAGGCACTGGCAGTGACGTCACATTGCCTTAAAAGGGCAGTCCAACGTTCTCGTCGTGCAGAATCTAAAAGTCCCTATTAATTTAATGGTAACAGGGTTGTACCAAACAATAGTCAGCACAATCATTTCTACTGTTTCTACATCCTTGATTACTAAATGAGCGTGTACATAGGTGTATGAATGGAGGGTGACATTTTGTTAACACCAAATCTCCCATTGAGTTTCTCCATGTGTTATATATGTCTCGATCAAAGCGGCAGGTCAACTAATTCGTCTCCACGACGAATTCAATGTCTAGTTACTATTTGTCTTCTTCTTATTCTTGTTCTCCTTTAAAAAAAATTATTCTCCTTTTTCTTTTTACTTTTCTTTTTCTATTTTTCGTGGGTTTTCCTCTTCTCTTGGGTCTTCCTCTTATTGGAGGCCATTTTCTTCTTCTTTTTTTTTCAGCTCAATTGCAAGTCTAGCTTACACTCGAGTCGAGCATGATAGTTGTCATGCGATTTTTTTTTAATGATCTAGTGACGTCGTCAATTATAGAGACTATTTTCTCTAAATTTTGTTCCCTCTTTTTTTGTTATATTCGCTTTTTAGCATTACATATTGGCCTTGAGTGGCGGAAATTGTTTTTGAATAATTGATACACATCACTATGCGTACATTATTACTTGCTTGCGCTTTCTCATCAATGCATTCATCATTTCATGATCGCCCACTTATCCTAAAAATAGTAGAAATGAATAAAATAGAGGTGTTTTTATGCAACGGCTCATCGAATATATAATGATGATATGTTTGTCGTACACGATTCATTGCACTCCTGATCTCCATGGTGATCATTCTGCTCATCTCATTTCTATTTGTTACCAATGCTGAGAAATAACCGTTTCATTTGGGGGAGGCGGCCGTAAGGTAGTAGATTCAGTGGAAATGATTAAAACCCCAATACTTTGACTGTTAAACAATATTTAGATTTGCACTGTTTGCCTAAATGAATTATGTAACAGAATGAATACCGAGAACATAATGTCGATAATCAGAGTACATTGGTGAGCATTAACCAAACTTGCTCTATCACTACTTTTTATTTATTTAGTGTGTATGTTCTGTGTCTATGTTTTGAATGTTTCTTCACAGAAAGACATTAAAAGTTCATTGAATATTTTGATAAAGCCATTAGCCCATGGACATACAGAACAAACTACTGTTTGGAAATCGTCCCACTTTCCCAACCTTCTTCCAACCGCATATAGCATTATTTGGTTTCAAAACATAATGCACAATCATAACAATGGATTCTCTCTTGTTAGGTGTAACACATACTGTAAAAACAGCTTAATTTTAATAATTTCACAGCAACCAACAGCAAAGCAGGAATTAGAGTAAAGGAAAACGTTTTGCAACGAAAGTCATATTTCTAAATGAAATGTAGTCTTGACCGATGCTGAGCACATCGAGGCCTATATCATCCATACGAAAGCACTATAACATACCCTATCATCTGACTATTAGAATACTAGGAATTCATTTATGTTCATTATAATTAAATGAATATTCCAAATACAGATACGTATTTTGCACTCTACAGTAAACATATATATATTTAAAAGAATCCCACTCAAACATTTAAATAAACTGATGAAGGTATATTTATGTTCACACCGTAAAGTGTATCAGAAGATTAGATCTTCGTCATCGTCAGTAACACCTATGAACAACACATTTGAATAAAATAAGTTATTAATATAATTATACTGAAATATTATGTACAAGTAGCGTATATGATTAACAAACAATTGATAGTGATTTTTTATACAAGTGTCTCTAATCGGTTTACTTACTTAGGTAAATAATTCGATAGCTTCTGCTGTTCATGCATTCTCAAAATTTTACGAGACTGCATTCAAATTCCGTACATATTGACATTGGGCTATTATAATGTTTCATGCTCTTGTGTGGCCAAAATATGAAACTCTTATTTATGAGTATGGACAGGATTGCAAGTATTTGAGCAAACATGATAATAGCCTACCACTTCAAGGAGTTTATATCATGCATACAGACTTGTTACTAACAATGTCTGAAAATTTCGGTTCGTATCTCGTGGTTTACATGGTTCCATTAATTTCATATTGGAAATCTAAACAGAATATAAAAGGAGCATATCAATTAAAAGTAAAACCTCAACAAGACATAACATGAACAAGATAAGAACGTATCATTTTCATCGTTCCTCTAAAACAACCCCGATAACTTCAGCATTAGCCTATATTCTAGAAAATATATGCTGCAATACGTAGAAATGTGACTTTCAAGCATTCTTCCTTTAAGATGAGTTCACATCGGCATAAGTTTATCTACAGCAGGGCAGCTAATGCCGGTATATACACAGTGCTGGAGAGCGAGAGATTGTAAAAGTCCGAAATTAAATATTCTACCAGCAATATTTACAACGCAATTTTTCTTAAATTTGTAGGCACACTTTGTGTAGTTGATCGAACCCCCCACTTTTATGACATCGAAAAACCTCGGCGTTTAAAAAAATGACATATCTTATTGATTGATTGATTTTATTCGCCAAGCCTCAACATACAACAATATGTAAGAATAACAGATAAAAATTAAGTCAGCTTGAACAAACCCATGAAAGCTTATTTCCAGTGGGGTCCCCGACATATACACAATTAGACCAGTTCACGGTTAGCACATTACTGCAATGACCCCGAATATCCACAGATCTTAAAACCATGAAGAGGTCCCACTTTGTACATTTTGAAATAATCACTCCTACAGCGATGGAGGTGCTATAGAAATAGCCTTTGTTTCCCCTTTTCAAAGAATACTTCCACCTGTGTATCATGGAGTGCACTGAATGTGCATGAACGTATAATGTTACATAACTTTCATGAGCACGAATCCAGTATTTCGTCTCCGTTAATTTCAAAATTTGTTCTGCAATGACCTTTATCTGCTCATGCTCAGACTGCAACCGTGAACTGGCTTATTAATAAGTTAAAATCTTATTATTTACAGACAGATAAGAAAAAAAACTTATCAAAGATAATAATAACACAGAGCTCAGTGAATAAGCGCTGGTTGCCATTTATTCCCCCCCCCCCCCCTCAAAAAAAAAAAATCTTCATCTGTCACATGATATATATACATATTCATTATCTTCAAGACTTTTCTCAATATATTCATGACCTGGCCCAAAGACTGAATATTTGAATTAAACTTATCGACTACAAAATGTTTACCTAGAGTTTATGCGTATCCGTCCAAGAAGAATTTTTCATTAAAGATATCGGAATCTCAAAAGATTTTTATTTTTTATTTTGTTATACTTACCATTGGAACAATACTAGTTCACCTTTACAGTGGATGAATGTACATTAATCTACGAAAGAGGGTTCTAAAATATCACATCACTCAGATCGAGCAGTCAACTCCAGCATCTTCAGCGTGTCCGCAGTAGTGGTTGCCCCATCCGCCATTACTGCAATCAGTCAACCTGGATTCATTTCCCGAACAGCCGACATCATCGAGGTATATCGGGCCAGATCCCTGTCCGTATGTTGCACCACTCCTGGCTACACCAACATTGCCTGAGTATCCAAGCTGTCGACAAACTACCCTCGCATCAGAGTCATCCCAACCGTCATCACAGACTGTCCCCCATTGACCTTCATGGAAGCTGATCTCAACCCTGCCTTCGTCTGAACTGTAACCGTCAACCAGCCGGATTTTTCCCTCAATTTTATCTTTCAAAACAATAAAACGAAGGAATAAGACCTCTATACAGTGCGTAACAGAAAAAAACGAAAACGAGAATTATCGATGTTTTATTATAACTTAATCACAATTAATTTATAATTAATAAATGACACATATCTGTAAAACTTAGATCTTCCTCTTTCATTTGATGCAACTCATATGTTGCATATTTCACGCATGAGTGATTAAAATGAATTTGAAGAGAGGAAAACAAAGAGTCATTTGGCGGACGGAATCTACATTTCAAAGAGAAAATCACATTTCCAGAAAGTTGAGTATCTGCCCTTCCATATGACACCTCAGTCAGGAAAAATTAGCTAGGAATAACAAAGTTCTATTTGTTTCAAGTATTGATTGCATTTCCATAATTTTATTAAACGAATTTGTTTTCACTGGCTGCCTGCCGTACGTAGCAACAAACGGAATTAACAAAAAACTTAACTCCGTTTCGTTGACAATCAGCCGTAGTCGAAAGACATTATGCATGGCTGATTGTCAACGAAACGGAGTTAAGTCTTTTGTCAACTCTGCTAGTTGCTACGGCAAGCAGCCAGTGAAAACGAATTCGTTTGATAAAATTATGGAAATGCAAGCACTACTTTAAACAAACAGAACTTTGTCATTCCTTGCTCATTTTTCCTGATTGAGGTGTCATAGAAAAGAGCAGTAACTCAACTTTTCAGAAATGTGATTTTTCTCTTTGAAATTCAAATACCGTCCGCCCAATGACTTTTTGGTTTCCTCTCTTCAAATTCATTTGTTATCACTCATGCGTGAAATATGCATCAAAGGAGTTGCATCAAACGAAAGAGAAGGATCTAAGCTTTCCAAATTATGTGTCATTTATTAATTATAATTGTGACTAAGTTATGATAAAACATCGATAATTCTCTGTTTCGTTTTTTCTGGGACGCACTGTATAGTATGAGACTCTCCCAAAACAGTAACCCTATTTTACCCGTATGATTTCACCCCTCATTGCCAAAAAAGGGTCAAAAGTTCGACCGTATAGTCGTCGGGTTAGCCCCGAGAGTCCCCAAAACTAACTCGAAAGCCGGGTCGACTTCATGCCATGTACCTCAATCTAAAATCTTTGCCAGTAGAAAGTAATGAGACTGAACATTACTTTAACACACACAAATAATATAAAAACAGACAAAATTTTCTTCGGTATGGGATGTCTGATGCCTCCTAAAAACTTGTATCAATTTTTCTTTTTAGGTTCAAGGACCACATTTTGTCATGAGAAAAAGGTTGCGACTTTATTACAAAAGCATAAGAAGTGAAAAATAAATAATGTTTTTCTGCCCCCCCCCCCCCCCCCAAAAAAAAAAAAATGCTCTGGTTCTAGTTTAGACAAAGTGTGCGATTAAAGATTAAGTTGAGTTCTGGTCATGCGATTGCATTGTGAAAGAAACGGTGTGGAATCGATCAGAAAAGGTTAATGATCTAGCATATGTAAATATGGTGTGTACTGCAAGGTTCTTGAGTCATTAAAATGATAAAAAATTTGGCCCAGTCTCGGTAAAGTTACAAACACTGTACACAGAAATACGTATATGGAACTGCACGAACATGTGGCGTAAAAATCCGTCCCGATTTTTATGCTGTTATATGCCATATTTAGAATATTAAGACATTTGAAGAGCCATGCTTTTCAGGGAACATTAATTGTTATCTGATGTTCTTCTACACTTGCATAATGACAATGATAACGCTCACAAATTATTTTTCACCTATTCCCAGAACTCAACTTCTCTTTAAGTCGAAGAAGAAGTCCCCATGAAGATATTAGGAGCTCTCTGCATCAGTGTTGAAGATATTTACACAAAATATTGGAATGATAAGTTCGCCTACACGTTGGAAAAATGTACATGTATCTACGAACAGGGGTTCTTTGTATCTACAAGAAAAGGCACTGTAAATATCCTAAGTATGAATGGTTGCAACCTACCTCCACAGTAAACTCCAGCATCTTCAGAATGATCGCAGTTTTGGTTGCCCCATCCGCCATTACTGCAATCAGTCAACCTGGATTCCTTTCCCGAACAGCCGACATCATCGAGGTATATCGGGCCAGATCCCTGTCCGTATGTTGCACGACTCCTGGCTACACCAACATTGCCTGAGTATCCAAGCTGTCGACAAACTACCCTCGCATCAGAGTCATCCCAACTGTCATCACAGACTGTCCCCCATTGTCCTTCATGGAAGATCTCAACCCTGCCTTCGTCTGAGCTGTAACCGTCAACCAGCCGGATTTCTCCCTCAATTTGATCTTTCATAATAAATAGAACGAAGGAATAAGACCTCTAGTATGAGACTGTCCCAAAATAGTCACCCATTTTACCCGTAAGGATGTTGCGTTACGATAGTCGCTATAAAGAGTGACGTGATTTTCGGGAGCTCCCTTATTCGCACGCTTAGCTACTTGGCAAAAAAGCAAATCATCCCGCTCAACCTTCGAAGCGGGACCTCAACTGGGACTATCGGGACAGATCCCTGTCAGCTCGCATCTTCCGACACTCCAACCAACCCGGCCCCTTCAAACTTTGAAGTACAATATTTGTTCGGAAAGGAATTTCTGACATTCGTTCAATGCTTTCTAATTTTGAGGAAGCTCTAGCCTTCCAAGATGCTCGTACTCAGTGGCGTACGCAGGATTTTTTTCAAGGGGGGGGGGGGGGGGGGGTTAGTTTAAAATCGACTCAGTTTTATTATTTTGCTCCCAAAAATGTGAAAACCGGCCGAAAAGTCGCTCAGTGGGAGAGGGGGGGGGGGGGGGGGTTGGTAAGAGGATAATTTTTTTAATTTTTTTGGGTCTCGAAATTTGAAAATTTGACATTCCGTTCCGTTGGGGGGGGGGGGGGTAAGGTCATCTTTTGTAGGTCAGCCATTGGCAAAAAAAACTCAAAAGGGGGGGGGGGGGTTTCAGAAAAAACATACAAAAAACATACACATAAAAGAAGAAGGGGAATAAAGGGGAATGACTTAGAAGCCCACATTTTGACCCATGAAACCCGTCTGCAGATGGCAGAGTTAGCTGAAAATAAACTGGAACGTTTTTCTCGGAGAAACAACTTTAGATTGTCGGAGTACCTTATTGCCCCAATGAGAATGCTATGGATGTCCCAAAAGATTATCTCAGGAGATATTTCGGTACGGAAAACCCACAAATTGAACGTGCCCATCGAGACGGCCCCCAAATGAAGGATTTGCCACGTCATCTTTTGGTAAAAATGCTGTCTTTTCAAGACAATAGATATGTCGTTTTCCAGCAGAGAAAAAAATCTAGAAAGTTAGAAAATATACGTCATAGACGATATAAAAGGATAGAGAAGAGAAGAAGAAATGGCTAAAGGAAGTCAATGTTGCGTTTCTTTCCGGGACGCGTTATCATTTCTTTGCCGGAAAATGGCGTGAAGGGCGTGGCACATTATAACACCATTCTACCGAGCCAATACCAGCGCTGAAGGGCGACACCTCCCTAGGGGAACTGTCGCTTAGTGATACTCGCATCGACACAGCTAGTTCAAGTGGCAACGGAAATGCCCACGCCCCGCCCCAAGGCCCCAACCATAGATCGAGATGGTGTAAATGAAGTTTTCTTACGAGTAGTTGTGGTATAATGTGAGGTGGTGGATTCCGTGGTGGACATCGTTGTGGCGTCTTGTGTTGTAGTTGATTCTGAAGAAGAAATATGATATAAACACCTTATGATACACCTGAAGACATTTAGATTTCGTGAGATAACAAAAATAAAGATGTTAATTTCTACTTTGTGAAGATTAGATTTTTGAGAAAAACAGATTAGTGCAACACATTACGTTGTACAAGAAAGGATACATGAAGAGAAAGAGAGAGAGGGACAAAGAGGAAGAAAGATAAGGGGGAGAGGGGGAGAGAGGGAGAGACGGAGTGAGGTGGGAGGGAGGGAGGGAGGGAGATAGAGAGAGAACAAAGAGAGAAAAGAGCGACAAAAAAATAAATGAAGTTTTCTTACGAGTAGTTGTGGTAGGATGTGTCGTGGTGGATTCCGTTGTGTACTTCGTTGTGGCGTGTTGTGTAGTAGTTAATTCTTAAAGCAATATGATATGGGGATGGTGGTAAGCGAGGAAGGAAGGAAGGGGGTGCTTAAACGTACTCGTACTCGTACATAATTATTAATAATGGGCCTTCCATGCTTTCGGCGGCAGTGCCTTGGACAATCTTTGACAATTTCCATTTGCACCGAAATCACCCACTTCCTGTGTGAGCATGACTGTGTGAAAAGATCATGATTCTTAACGCCTATCCTTTATATACTATTGCATATTTCTACGTCTGAAAATATTTCGACATTGACTCCTCTCTGACCTCAGAAATGTCTCAATTTTCTAACTCATGCATACATTTTAGTGGTTGATAGGTTCTAAATTGTATAATCATCATTATTGTTCAAGAGTTATGATATTTTAAATCAATCTACAAGTTGGACTGACATATCATAACTGTTATGATCATCACTATAAACCTAAAACTCACCAGCTAACTTGCAAACGAAATGTCGTTTAATACCCTTCAATACGGCGGGAAACGAGGGCATGTATTCTGGCACTGTGGGCATCAATTCACCATTTACAAGAATCGGCTGGCAATGATTATCCTCCGTATGCAACACTTCATCGGCCATGTTTGTAGACCCCTGAGCGTGAGCTGAAACACATACACATATACAGTGCGTCCCAGAAAAAACGAGATCGAGAATTATCGATGTTTTATCATTACTTAGTCACAATTATAATTGACAAATCACACATATTTGTAAAGCTTAGATCCTCCTCTTTCATTTGATACTACTCGTATAATGCATATTTCACGCATGAGTGATTAAAATTAATTTGAAGAGAGGAAACCAAAAAGTCATTTGGCGGACGGTATCTTAATTTCAAAGAGAAAATCACATTTCCAGAAAGTTGAGTATGTACCCTTTCCTATGACACCTCAATCAGGAAAAATAAAATAGGAATAACAGAGTTCTGTTTGTTTAAAGTAGTGCTTGCATTTCCATATTGTATTAAACAAATTCGTTTTCACTGGCTGACTGCCGTAGCAACAAACGGAATTAACAAAAGACTTAACTCCGTTTCGTTGACAATCAGCCGTAGTCGAAAGACATTATGCATGGCTGATTGTCAACGAAGCGGAGTTAAGTCTTTTGTCAATTTTGCTTGTTGCTACTGCAGGCAGCCAGTGAAAACGAATTCGTTTGATAAAATTATGGAAATACAAGCAATACTTTAAACAAACAGAACTTTGTCATTTTCCCGATTGAGGTGTCATATGGAAGGGCAGATACTCAACTTTCTGGAAACGTGATTTTTCTCGTTGAAATTCAGATACCGTCCGCCAAATGACTTTTTGGTTTCCTCTCTTCAAATTCATTTTAATCACTCATGCGTGAAATATGCATTATGCGAGTAGTATCAAATGAAAGAGGAGGATCTAAGCTTTTCAAATATCTGTCATTTATTAATTATAAATGTGACTAAGTTATGATAAAACATCGATAGTTCTCGGTTTCGTTTTTTCTTGGACGCACTGTACAGAATGTTAATACGTCATTAAATACACAAAATGTAAAGTTGACTTGTATACACACACAAAAAACAAGATCGCAAGGAAACAACAAAGAATCAATACAAAAAAATAATCTCATTACTTTCGTTCAACGGAGTTCAATCTGAATAATTATGTTCGGAGACCACTAGAATACGCATCTTCTGCTCTCTCTCTCTCTCTCTCTCTCTCTCTCTCTCTTTCTCCCTCTCTCTCTCTTTCTCTCTCCCTCTCCCTCTCTCTCTCCCACACACACACACTCTCATCCTTCTCCTCTCCACACTCCACATTTCTGCATTTGTTACGGAAGTTCCCCCGTGCTGCCACCCCCTACTCAAATTTGTCTTATGTCACTGGTCCGGGAGGGGTACCGAAGAAGTGATGGGGACACATGCCATCAGTTTAATTGGCCAAACATGGGGAAGCAGAAAGAGGGTTGATCAGGAACCGGTCAAAAACATTTAACTACCTGTCGTGTCTTCATTCGAATCACGACATAACAGGTAGTTTTATTTTTGACCGGTTCCGGCTCCCTATAAGGGAACCATCTCCCAAACAATCATGATTCTACCTCCCTACCTTTCTTTACTACCACGATCACCTAACTTAGACTTAAACCAAAAAAATATGAGATTCTATACTTAGTCGGGTCAGAATAGAGTTTGACCAAAAACAATTGCAACATGTATTTGCCAGCGTTACATCGTATAGCTGGCAAATGTTGTTTATACGGCAATACGTGGGAACACTAATTGCTATCTGGCATGCGTTGAGTCGAAGGTGTTTAATTTGAATATGAAAAGAGGGGATGCGAAATAATGGTGCGGTGTATATAGGAGGAGTCGTTTAGGTGACTTTTAGGTGATTATTTGTGGTTATGTTAAAAGGTAATCTTCAAACTGTTCAATATTTGCATGGCGGCTATTTTGAAATATAGTACAACTGTTTCTCAGCAGAATATTTTTCAAGAATTCCACCTGGAATGTGTGCAGGGAGGTCACCTGAACACGTTGATACCAAACAAACTTTTACAATATCAAATGTCTCAAAACCCTCAAATTGGACATTTGCCCCAAAGGTAACTGATGTAGCCCGTGATTATGCTCCTAATTAAATTTTTAAAAAAGGAATAAATTCATTCTAACTCTCACCAATGACGAATGAAGTGCAGAGAAGTAGGAACATGGTTCTCAGGGTAACAGCGGATGTATGTCTCTGCATCTATTGTATAGTCAGAAAGAATAGAAATCAAGGGATTCAGCACTGTAAAAGTAAAACCGTTTTCTCACTCTTACGAAAAGTGATGTAGAAAGATGAAGATGAAACGCTGAAACTATTGGATTGGCTTACATATAAGGATAGGGATAACGAAATTAGTTTGATGGGGAACGCTTTGCGAAATATTCTTAATGTTTTTAATAACACATGAGGTCATCAATATAAGGTAGACATAACAAAATTGAGATTTCTAAGAAATGGGAAATGTTGATTCCCCACGTCCCTTACAAAAAATATATTCATATTTCATGTTAGTTTTGTCTGGTATTTCTTTGAAATATTAATGTATACAGTTCAAATATTGATAAATTTGTTATCCAATACAATCGAACATTATCATCGAATTCTATGATTAAACCTCATATGACCCTTGATTCGTCTTACCTTTATATAAATTGATCTCTGCTCTTATCTTGTATAGATACTTTTCAGTCGAACAACAATCTTGAAGTTTACGGCATCAACAGTTATTTTCCAAACAAGAAACACGTGGAAGGGTGCTTATGTGCGCACAAATAACAAATGGAAAATGCTTCAAGTGCAATAGGTACATGTAGTTCATTTAATGAACGACACTACAATCTGGCGGCTGGTCGCAATTGATTTATGTTTGGGATGTTATAGAGCGGGTGTGTTCCTGCTGAAGGAGCTTTACAGACAATGGCTTGCTCAACGTTTGTGGTAGATATTGGATACCATCGGACCAATCAGAGAGCTGCATATTGTGTACCTATATTCCCTTCCATGTGTACATCAATTTGGCGATATATTTTAAACGTTATAATAAAGAGTCTATCTACGAAATAAAAGATAACTGCGCACGCACGCCGAGTAGCCGAGAAGCCTGTTTCAGACACAGAACTGTTACATTTTACAGTCCTGTGGTTTCAGATCGAGCAAAGCTAGATTTCTATGCAATCGAAACCGGGCTGACCAGATTAAACGTATACAAAAAAAAAAGCAGAAATACGAAGTTGTAAACCATCTAGAAACTCCTAATAAATTGCGATACTGATTAATTTATTATATTATTACAATTTTTTCTTTTCAGTGTTCTTTACTGATAACTTAATTTTCTTATATAACTGAAGATATGACGTATATATTCAGTACCGAATGAATGCCATAAAACTACTACCAACAACAACAACTTATATCTACGAATTAATATGCATCGGCGGATCTTGGCGGAGGGGGGGGGGGGGACCAACCTTCGCGCAAAGCGCGCTGCCCTAGCCTTTCTGGATGGGGACCAAGGGCCCGCCTTAAGGCCCCAATTGTGGTGCAGAGCCCCAGACGTTCTCGAGTTTAAGCAATTCTGAACCTTCAAAATAGCCGTCTTGAGCGATAGAAAGACATTCACTCTCTTATGGACAATTTTATACAACAAAGGGTTGCACTAATGTCCTTTGGCAAGACATTGATCTACATTTGCCACTCTCCACCCAGGTGTTAAATGGGTACCCGGTAGGATGCGAAAGCTAATGTGGTTAGATTAGCAAGTGTGCGCATGTAAAAATGACGCCTGGCTGGAATGCTCCCCAGGGAGTGGTGAATGTGCATACCTTGTGTGCGGGTAAGCCTGAATCCGATGACCGGGGTAATAATATACTTTTATGTAAAGCGCTTTGTGAGGGCCTCCGGTCCTGAAAAGCGCTATATAAGAACGAGCTATTATTATTAATATTACGAAACAATTTTATGTTTGCGGATGGGGGCCAGGGGGAGATCCCCTCCCGGAGTAGCTAAGGACCTAAGGAACCCCCGGACGCTCTCGAGTTTTAGAACTTCAGAATCTTTAAGATAGCCGTCACGAGCGATAGCAATAGTGATTTTCTTCTTGATATTCACACAGCCCCTATCCTTTCATTTAATAATTCATCTCTAATATTTTTACAAAACTGGTTTTTGTATTGTTCTACCAACGACAACATCCTCTCTGGTTCTTTCTCGCTTTTCCTCTCTTCTTCTCTTTTACCTTCTCTTATCTTTCTTTTCTATTTTGTTTCCTTTTCCTGGCAGGTAACTAATTGGCGTGGGGTCCAGGGGGCGAAGCCCCCAGAAGCTCAGGGGTTTAAGGAATTTTATAACGGTCAGGCAGGCATGCAGGAGCCCGCCTTAGGGCCCCTGTTGGGGTCGAGGGGGTGGAGCCCCGGAAACTTAGGGGTTTTAGGCATTTAATTACGGTCAGATGAAAATATTTTGATACCTTATTATTTTGTGACACTGGCAGGACACTAATTGGCGTGAGGTCCAGGGGGCCGAGACCTCAGAAGCTCAGGAGTTTTAAGCATTATATTACCGTCAGATTAGCATACAGCCGTCCGCCTTAGGGCCCTAGGTGGGGTCCAGGGGGCAGAGCCACCGGAAGTCAAGGGGTTTTAGGCATTTAATTACGATCAGATGAGCATAGTTTGATACCTTTCCCATTTTATTTCATTCTTTTTTTTCCTTCTTTTTCCCCCTTCTCTCCCCCCCCCTTTTTTCCCCTCTTTCCCCCCTTTTTCTTCCTTCTTTTGTTTTTTTCATGGGGGGGGGCGGCCCCCCTGAATCCGCCACTGCATCCAGATCGCCTCGGAAGTGATAGGTTGTCCATCACCTTCACCAACGGTAATTATTTGCTTATTATGTCATTCATTATCTTGTTTTATTTTATTCAACCTTTTCTCTTTTTTAATACTCTTGTCTTCTTCTTTTTTTTTTTTTTTTTTTTTTTCTTTCTTTCTTCCTTTTCTTTTTCTCGTGGATCTTCCTCCTATTGGCCATTTTCTTATTCTTCTTTTTTCTCAGTTCATAAAAGAAAAATGTGACATAAGTATTTGCTTGCATTTGAATCGATCTTGATTATTTTCATGTTATTTTTTTTTAATGATATAGTCATATAGTGATATAGTGAAGTCGTCAACCATAGTTTTTATGTTTTCATTTTAGCATTACATATTGGCCTTAAAGGCCCACTGCACTACTTGTAGCTACTTGCGCCCTCTATATAACAAACAATGCCTTATCGGTGACCATTGGTCCCCCATGATCCTCTTTTTCTTATGTTAACTGAGAGCTGAGTTGATGAGATAACCACCTGTCCAGTGACCTTGTAGGGCGCTCTAATCCCTCCTGTAAACTATGGCAGATAAGCTTTAAAGATAAACTCCAGTACTGGTAAAAAAAAAAAAATAATTCTCACAGAATCAAACGAAACTTACACTGAATGTTCAAGATTACAAATAAATGACATGTGCCAAACAATTTTGGAAGAAAATGTATACTGGCTGAGTAATGAGCATAGAAAGACAAGGAAATCAAGGTAGTACTAGCCCCGACACCATGTGTGTTGTCCCATATATAGCTTTCTATGTGAGTGCTTGTTACTTTACCAAGACTCGGTCAAATTTATTATGATTTTGATGACTCCAGAACCTTGCAGTGCACACCAATACTTACATGCTACATGATCAACTGTTTCTGATCCTTTCCACACCTTTTCTTTCACAATGCAATCGCATTACCAGTACTAAAGTTTATCTTTAAGTTGTTTTGAATAATTGATTCACATCACTATGGCTACATTATTGCTTTGCTTGTGGTTTCTCAACACTGCATTCATCAGTTTACGTTCATCTACTTATCCTAATCATAGTAGAAATAAATTGGGTTTTCAACAATTAAACTAATCGAGGTGCTCATGACATAGCTCATTGAATATATATTAGGGACTTTTAGATTTGCATGGACTGATACGTGTGACGTCCATTCAAAGCAGTGCATTAAAAGGACGTCGATCGTAGCAATCCACTTTGTCTTCCTGCCAATCTAAAAGTCCCTAATGATGATGTTGTACGTCGTGCATGGTGCACTGCACTTCTGGTCGCCATGACGATTTCTCTTTGTTACCAATGTGGAGAAATAATGATTTCATTTTGGCAGGTTTGCAGATCAGTAAAAATTCTCCCTTTTTAGAGGTATTTTATGTTTTTTTTTTTTACGGGGGGGGGGGTAGCTATAAGTAAAACAAATGAATTATATTATTTGTGAATGATAGTGGATACAGTTGAAAGGAGTGAAAATCTAATTCCTTGACGGATATACAATATTTCGATTCACACTGTATGCCTAAATAATAAATCCCCGGATATAATGTCGATAATCAGAGTACGTTGATGAGCATTAACCAAGCTCTCTCTATGTCTGGGTTGTATTTCTTTAGAATATATCTTTGAGTATTTACATTTCCAATGTTCTTTACAGGTTTAGAGGTTTATCGAATATACAGCCATGAACCCAGAAAGTTTCCGTTAGGAAAAAATTCCTCTATGCTAACCTTCTTGCAACCGCATAGCATTATTTGGTTTTCAGAACACAATGCACAATCATCACAATGGATTCTCTATTTCTGGGTGTAACACATACAGTATTATTTGATTTCACAGCAACCAACAGCAAAGTAGGAATAAAAGTACAGAAAAACGTTTGTCAATAAAATGGTAATATATAAATTCCAAAAGCCATATTTCTAAATGGAATGGATTTTTGACCGATATACTGAGCACATAAAGGCCTGTATTATCACTACGAAAATACTCTAACATATCCTATCATTTGTACTATCATCGACCATTTCAAATACAGTAACAGGTTCCTAATGGTACTGCCCCTTCGTACTTATATCGGACAGCATCAAGTTATATCAAGATAAACCTGACATGGTGGCTCAGTGGTAATATCGCCCGCCTCATGAACGGGATGTCGTGGGTTCGAACTCCGGTCGAGTCATACCAAAAATATCAAAATGGACCTTCTGCCTTTCTAGCTAGGCGCTCAACATATTATATTGGAGAAGGGTAGTAATAACATATTATGTTATGCAGGGTGCGCTGGAAGAGCAGTTTCATAACTGAAGTGGCTACCCTGGGTAAATAAAACGTTATTATTATTATTATATGTCCTAGTTAGGAATCTATGGTCCGCCGCTATAAATCTCCTCCAGATTCAGGACCAGATACTTGGGGGAACGTGCCTTCAGCAACCTAGCACCTTCATTATGAATGTGTTTCCTCTCCAGCTCTGAGATGCACCCGCCATCTATGATTTTAAGCTCTAAAAGGTACATCTTCTCTTCTCTTTTGTGACCGATTTCAAGTTGACATTATGTCATTTATTAATGTACTATTTTATCACGTTATATTTTTTCCTTAAATCTCGAGTTTTAACCTATTTTTTGCGATTAAGCATTGTGTTTAGAATATGTATGCATTGTCATATTTTCTTTACTGGTCTAATTACGTTTGCGTTAGTATTCCATTGTCATATTAAATGATTATTTTTCCTTGTCTCGATCTATAATCATTTAACTAATTATAGAATATAATTATATAATTATCTCATAGAGATAGCAACATAGTATGCGCTATAATATTATAAGCCTCACATTTCATTGATTATATATTTTGCACTCTTCATGATGCGGGAAAACAAATCCCAAGTTGATTTTAAAAAAATAATCAAAATATAATTAAAAGTAAGCTGCTAGGTGCATATTTTTTATTTTCAGAGTAAAATCTATCAGAAGAAGTATATATTCTTTATTGTCAAACACCTTTGTACAAAGTTTGCGAAGGAAATAATTGTTATGGCTGAGATCTATAGGATTAATAAAAAAGTTTTCGGTAATTTTTATTCAAACCGGTTTACCTTGGTATTATTATTGGACTGGGCAAGTTTCACTTCTAAATTTTTCCTCCAAAATAGATTTTTGACATCTCTCATGAACTCGACAAGTCTCGTCCATTGCGACTCAATGTGCGTGCAGTGAATATTCACTAAATAATACACTTGCAAACATAAATTATTTATATGATACTCTAACTGGATTAAAAGACCCTTACAGGAGGTGAACTTCAAAATGTTAGCCATACCATGATATGTCCATGTACTGTCTTTATTCAGGATACACCTATCAACATCCCTCACGGCATCTATATCTTATCTCTCTGGTTCTCTCTCCCCCTCTCTCTTTCTCTTTACGTCTCATTCTGCCTTCTCTCTTTCTTTCTGTCTCTCTCCCTCTCTCTGTCTCTCTCCCTCTCTCTGTCTCTCTCCCTCTCTCTGTATATCTGATTCCGTATCCCTCTTGAACGAATCCCTTCCTCCCTCCTTCGAATTCACTCTCGTCATGGCTCATTGCATAAATAATTATGATATGTGTATGTCGTGCACGATGCGTTGCACTCCTGGTCGCCATGGCGTTCATTCTTTCTCATCTCGTTTCTATTTATTACCAATGCTTTTCTACTTTTTTAAAATATTTTGTTGTTGATACATTTTAGCATTGCATATTGGCCTCGAATAGGGGAAATTGTGTTTGAATAATTGATTCCCATCACTGTGCCTACATTATTATTTGCTTGCGTTTTCTCAAACACTGCACACATCAGTCTATGATCACCTAATTATCCTAATCATAGTAGAATTAAATTCGGTTTTCAACAATTATATTAAAAGAGGTGTTCATGCCATGGCTCATTGATTGGATACTGATGATAATGTCGTGCACGATGTATTTCACTTCTGGTCGCCATGGAGTTCATTCTTCCTCATTTCGTTTCTATTTGTTACCGATGTGGAGAAATAATGGTATGATTTAGGCAGGGTGGTGGTTTAGTTAGAAAGAGAGAAAGAACATTCCCCTTTTTAAGGGGTATGGTATGTTTTCTTTTCTTTTCTTTCGAGGGGGGGGGGGGGGTGGGTGGGGTAGCTGTAAGCAAAACCAATGAATCATTTTATTTGTGAATGAAAGGGGCTTTAGTGAAATTCAAAATATTATAGAACTACCATGATATTTCTAGGTATAACGTCTCTATTCAGGATACACCTATCAACATACCTCGCGGCTCTCTGGTTCTCTTCCTCTTCCCCTTTCTCTTTCTCGCTCTGTCTCATTGTCTCTGTCTATCTGTCCCTCTTTCTCTCAGTATAGCCATAACACATTGTTAGTAGTATGAATGGATTGTTTGACCCAGACCTAGGTATAGACGCCAAAATCACATCTACAAGATTGATATATCAATATTTATGACTATTTTAAGGTATTGGTGGCCATCTTGAACGTCATTTTGAAAATTAGAACTTTCCGGGGGGCGCTTTTTTTTTTTTTACACAACTGTTTAGCCATTTCAGTCAAATATACAGTGCAAACGACTAGAGACGGAGTCTAGCATTACCCTTAGCAGTTTTGTTGGATTGCTGGAGCTGTACATGTGTATACTCGTTATTTGTTTCGGGTTAAATCTATCCTCTCTTCTCTTTCATTATGTATTTCTGTGTTCTCCTTCACTCTATCCTCTTCTCTTTTGTCATGTATTTCTTTTTTTCTCTTCAATCTATCCTTTTTCTCCTTCGTTAATTTCTTTGTTTTTCCTTCAACTATCCCCCATTCTCTTTCCTTATGTATTTATCTTGTTCTTCTTTATTCTAACCTCTTCTCTTTTGTTTTAGGTATTTCTTTGTTTCTCCTTCAATCTATCCTTTTCTCCTTCGTCACCTATTTCTTTGTTTTAATCTGATACATTCCCTTATTTCTCCTTCTTTATCTATTTCCCCTTTCCTTAGTCTATATCTGATCCTCTTTAGCTCTTCAATTATGTATTTTTATGTTCTTCCTTTGACTTATCCTCTTCTCTTTCCTTATGTATTTCTTTGTTTTTCTTTCTCCATATCCTCTCCACTATCCTTGTTTTCCCCTTTCTATCATCTTCCCTTCCCTGGGTGTACGTGCGTGCGCTGACAACCTAGACTCTTTCACCAGAGCACTTCTTGGAATTTTTTCGCGAAAATGGCTAAACAGTTGTGTAAAAAAAATATGCGCTTCCGGGGGTCCGATTTTCTTAGATTTTGTGCCTGCTTTCAAACACTACCGGAAACCGTTGAGAAACCTGTTGTTCATCCTAACACCGTTTACCACATAATATCACCCATAGCAACCATCACATCCAGATGCCACTCTGACAAAATGACGTCTCCTACAAATTATCATTATTTAGCTCACCCTTAAAAATTTCATATTAAAACAAAACATGCTAGTGTGCGGACCTTGGAAGGCTCCTGGGCTAGAATAGGGACGTTTCGATTTGCACGTCGACATAGTGGACTGCTACGTGATGACGTCATTTTAAGGCACCGCGCATGCGTCACGTCATCTCCGTTGTCGACTATCAGAATCGAGAACGTGCCAACCTTGATTTTCCCGTCTTCCTAAATCTAGAACGCCGTGCATTATTTTGTTTTCACATATGTGACGTCATCTCAAGCCTCAAGATGAATGATAGAAAATTCAGAGATATAATATTGTTTTTAAGCAACAACAGTTTTCACGAAACTAAGGCAGATCTAGGTAGATTACAATTCTTTTGTCTTGAAATGTGAAAGTTTGATTGGTATGTTATAGCATCCTTCGAAAGGTTTATAGCTAGTGGCAGTGCATGGCAGTGTGCATAAGCTTCGCCTCCGCACCTTCTGCTCTTTCTCTCTCTCTCTCTCTCTCTCCCTCTCTCTCTCTCTCTCTCTTTCTCTCCCTCTCCCTCTATCTCTCTCTCTCTCTCTCTCTCTCTCTCTCTCTCTCACACACACACTCTCATTCTTCTCCCCTCCACACTCCACATTTTTGCATTTGTTACGGAAGTTCCCCCGTGCCGCTGTGACCGCACCGTTTGTCCTACCAGTTTCGTTTGTCCGTCGGACATAATATGCGGGTTTTCTGCTCGCACGGATCGTCCGAGGGACGATCCGTGCGGTTTGCTATCCGCACATTTTGTCCCCCCATTGTTTTACGTGTATATTTGATAAAAGGAAGCAACTCGGCAAATCAATGTATTTAGACTCATTGTAAATCATGTGGTTGACATTTTTTCTAGAAAGTACATAATAATAACTCTACAATTTTTTTAAAGCAAATGGGCCAGTCCTTTTGAAAGTAGAAGTGAATATTTTCTTTAGAACCTTTATTTTATGAAGGCATACTCGTGATATCGGCCACACAACTGTTGTAATCGATTATACTTTTGTACGTGGCTTCGTACATCAACCAACTCACTACTAGTATATACTCGTCGTACAGGCCCCGCTATTTGGGGGCGTTTCGAGGTTTAATGAAAGAGTTAAATGGGAAATAAAAGTGATTAAAAATGGGGTTGAAAGTGAGTGGGGGAGGCTAGAGTATTTAGGATAAGGTAGAGCGTAGCACAAATTGGCGGATGCTCAGGGGGTAGGGGCATTTAATTACGGTCAGATGAGCATATTTTAATACCTTATTCATGACACTGGCAGGTCACTAATTGGCGTATGGTCCAAGGGGCGGAGTCCCCGGAAGCGCAGGGGTTTTAGGCATTAAAATTAAGGTCAGATTAGCATCCAGGGGCCAGCCTTAGGTCCCAAGGTGAGGTCCAGGGGGCAGAGCTCAGGGGTATGGGCATTTAATTACGGTCACATGAGCATACTTTTTTTTCTATTTCTTTCTATTTAATTTTCTTTAATATACTTTTTCAAAAGTGTGTGTGTGGGGGGGGGGGGGCATGAGCCCCCAAGCCCACCGTAGTAACCCCCTAAATAGTAAATAAGCACATTTCTTGCCTGTCTGTAAATTTTGATATTTGTCATTCTCCCACAAACGAAAAAAAAATATAATTTACTAAAAAGTGTGGAAAATCCCGGAAAATTAGGCCGTTTCAGCAGCATCTGTAAATCACTGGTATCAAATTAGAACAAAAATTCACTTTTAAAGTTTATTTTGGTGGGGGGGGGGGGGGTAGCAACTGGCTGATTACTTAGACCCATGGTGTCGAGGGGCTCTTTCTTTATTTTTGTTCGGTAATAAATAAGGTTAGTTTATGTGGGTGTCACTCAGGCGCGGACATACGGGGGGCGACGGACCCGCCCCCCCCCCCCTCTTTGAAAAAAAAAGAAAGGAAAGGAAAAAGGAAAGAAAGAAGGGCTAAAAACACGAGTTAGAAGTGGACCAATCAAGGCGCTCACTTATCCGTATCAGGGGAAAAATACACGGGGGCTCGGGGTGAATCACCCCTCGAAATGCCAAAAAGAGCCCCCGAAAATCATAAAAGTAGCCCCCGAAATTTTTTAGTATTTTTTTCCCTGATCCGTATATAGGACAAAGCCCTGGGGCAGCTAGCCATACTCCGTTATTTGGGTCGTTTTCCGATCAGAACTAGCCCTAACTATCATTCCAGGATTTTGTTTCAGAACCTGAGACAAAGTCACCCAATCCCTTTAAGTTTCAAAACGTAGACTTCATTGACCTGTACATAGGCTTAGGAACCGGGGGTGCTTGGGGGGCACCGCCCCCCCAAAAAAAAAATATATATTGGGGGGCTCAGATATCTGAGCCCCCCCCCCCCCCCAATATTTCGGCCGGGCTCGGTTATCATGAGCCCCCCCCCCCCCCTCCCAAATATTTTGTTCGTGCTGATGAGTTGAGGGAAGTGTATGCCGGAGATATCGACTTTCGGCAGCTAACAAACCTCCAAGACGTGTATGACGATGAGAGAAAACCTATCAAATACATTAAAACAATCTGTGAGATTTTCAACAACAGTCCAATCTATAAGAGATCATTCTCAGAGGTACATATTCTTCTTCTCATTTACCTTACCATCCCGGTTACAACGGCAACTTGCGAGAGAACATTCTCTGTCTTGAAAGGGATCAAAACTTATCTGATAAGTACAATGACCCAAAGAAAGCTCAACCAAAGCTTAATATTACTCATATATAAATCTCGTACAGATAAACTGGACTATAGTTTGCCCAAAACTTTGTTTCCAGGAACACAAGAAGACAAAACTTCTTTGGCACATTTGTCTGAGGCTGCATGTGCACCTCAAAAGAAGAAAAGTCTGAATTTTTTCGCCGCGATGACATAGACGAGGAACAAAGAATTTATTTCCAGGTGCAAATTAAAGACAAAGGAGGATCTCAGAATTATATTTTTTGGGTGGTGCCACATTTCAGTTTTTAAATATGTCCGTTTATAGGCATTACAATAAAAGTTTTGTTTTTCACGTTCCTGGGGTATTATTTTTTCCAAAGGTGTTAAATGTGTGTTATTTTAACACCTAGTACACTGTGAAAAATTTGGGCAATATTTTTGCCCAACGTTGTGCCATTGTCAACCCAACCATCTATTGGACAATATTTTTCTCAATGGCCCAACAGCTGGTCAAAATTTTCCCAACAAGTGGGCTACCGTAGTCGGGCAGTTGAAAGGTCATATCTTTGCCCAAATTTTGGTCAAAATACGAAACAATTATGCATGTGTGAAGTAGGGTGCTTACGTTTACCAATACCACTTGGCAAAATATTGCCCAATAGATGGTTGGGTTGACTATGGCACAACGTTGGGCAAAGTGTTGAAATAATATTGCCCAAATTTTTCACAGTGTACTTTGTCTTACTTAATAAAAATAAACTGAATATCTTACAATTCAACGATTTCTTCAAGTAGGCCTACTTTTATTAATTTCTACAACTGCTTAAAATTAGGGCTACAAATGCTTTGTTACTGTAGAGCTGTAGTGTGAACAGGCTACTTAGTAATTCACATTTATAGATTGGTGCACATCATTATGCTTGATCATCCTCTCCTATCTGTTTGTTGTCATTCCTCTGCTAGTCATCCTTTATTTGCTACCTATGATATTTGAATATTCATGATTTCCTTTTATTATATAAATAAACATGTAAATACCTATATATGCAAAATAAACCCTGGAGGTTTAAAGTTGTAAAGCCCAGGGCAGTTCAACACACGCAATCATGAAATAAGGGTGTCTTTATCGAAGTGTCACTGTAAGTTTAGAACCACGCCCTGTGCCTACCCGCTCAGGCCACCCTACATTCAGGGGCGTCGCTAAAGGGGGGGGTGTGAGGTTGAAGCCGGTGGGATTTTTTTTATGTCGGTCGGCCAGCAATTTTTTCCCCTTCGAACTGTCACTTTTTATCGGACAAAGAAACATTTTTGAAAATTCAGACAATGATTTAGAGTCGGTACAATGAATCGTCTTCTTTTCCAATAATTTAATGAAACGTCGAAGCTCCCGCGCTTCGTGCGAGAGGGGGAAAACTGAATTCAGACAATTAGGGTTAAGAGTAGAGAACGGTATACAACAAATCGTCTTCTTTCTATAATAATTTAATGAAACGTCTAAGCTTCCGCGCTTCGCGTGGGACGGGGAAACTAAATTCAGACAAGGATTAAGAGTCGAGAACGGTACAACAAATCGTATTCTTTTCATAATAATTTAATAAAACGTCTAAGCTACCGCGCTTCGCGCGGGAGGCCTTTTACCCACCCCCTACCCTACCTAGGGAGGGCTTTGCGTGCTCTTTAAGCGATTCGCTTGCTCAATACCGCCCCTCCCTTAAATAAGATCCTACCTACGCGCCTGCATTAAAATATATAGCTATGATGCTTACTAAGTTGACGAAATAATTTGTATATTTATGTCGTCGACGAAAATGACCATTTGCGCATAACAATAGCCTTTGGCCTCGGATTTATAGGGTTACATTTGTAGATATTGGTGGCTTGTTTTGTCGGTAATCGTTGGCCTCTATACCCCCTCCCCCCCCCCACCCCCACTGAAAAGGTCTAGCGACGCCCCTGACGACACATCGGGCCTATACTTGCGTTTTGTGAGAGGCTCAAGTATCCGGGCCAGCTATTTATAGTTGAGTAATTTTTGAAGAAAAACAAACGAGTACTCGCTCTCCAATCGTATTGGTTATTTGGGAATGTCGAATGTCATCAAATATGTTTTTTTCCTTTTAACACAATGATTGTTTTGTGACTCAATTCAGGCCTGACTAAATATAATTTTTTTCGTAAGGCAACAGACAAGTAATTTAGTCATATACCTGATTAACATTTGAAGATTTCCTACACTAATGCCTGGCCGTGCGTAACCCATATTTGAACACTAAGTTGCACCTGAAATTGCAACATGTGCATTATAAGCTCAAAATGCTTTCTTTCATACAAATACACCAAAGAATATCCCAAAAGCTTGAATGCATACTATTTCACAAGATGTAATTAAACAATATGAATGATATTAATGATACACTTACATGTACATGCAAATGCATGATCATTTTTTGCGCTTCTTGCTTCCAGCAAGATAGTTTCCTTCTACATTTAATTTTGTTGCTGTTGTGAGTTTATATTCATATTTTTGTTATCAAACAGGAATAAATAAATGAATATATAAATACATTTGTACAATGATAGTTGTACAATGATGATAGAAGAACCAATGAAAATCGTAACTGATCTTCCTTAATTCCTTTTCTTTTCTTCCTCTTTGTTTTCTGTCCCTTTCTCTCCTCTTTCCCTTTCACTTCCCTTCTCCTTCTCTCTCTCTCTCTCTCTCTCTCTCTCTCTCTCTCTCTCTTTTTGTTGAAGGGGGGGGGGGTAGGGGTACAAATCGGGACAAATTGCAACTGATCTCCCCTACCTTTCTTCTTCTTCTTTTCCCCCCTTTCCCTTCCCTTACTTCGCTCTCTCTCTCATTTAAGTTTGCTGAGGGAGGCAGGGGCCTTTCGCCCCCTCCCCCCTCTCCCCGATCCACACGATGTCGGTGGGATTAATCGCAACTGATCTCTGCCTCTTTTCACCCTTTTCTTTTCTTCTTCCTCTTTTGTATTCCATTTTGGCTCTCCTCTTTCCCTTTCCATTCGCTCTCTCTTTTTTTGGCGGGGATGGGTGGGGGTGGTCGGGGAGTTGGGGGGGAGCAGAGGCAAGGTCTTTCTCCGCGATCCACATCTTGTTTGCAGGAAAATTGCAACTGATATCCCTTCTTTTCTTTTCTTCTTTTGTTTCTTTCCCTTTCCTTCCTTCTCTCTTGTTTTGCGGGGGGGGGGGGAGGGAACAGCATGGGCGGCAAGGCCCTGTCGGACCCCTTTTTCTTTTCTTCTTCCTTTCCTCTTCTCTCTTCTTTCCCTTTCCCTTCTTTTCCTTCCTTCTCTCTCTCTCTCTGTTTGTTTGCTGAGGGGCCAGGGGAGGGCAGGCGAAGGCCTTTCGCCCCCGATCCACAACGCGTTGGTGGGAAAAATCACAATTGATCTCCGTACCTTTCTTTTCTTTCCCTTCCCCTTCTCTTCTTTTCTCTCTCTTTTGAATTTGCTGTAGAAGGGGGGGGGGAGACAAGGGCCATTTGCCCCCCCCCCCCGATCCCCAACTTGTTGGCGGGAAAACTGCAACTGATATCCCCCTTCTTTTCTTTTCTTCCCTTTATCTCGTCTTTTCCCGATTTTCTTTCCCTTCTCTTCCTTCTCTCTTTCTTTTTGCTGGGGGGGGGGGGGGGGCAACAGCCTGGGAGGTAAAGCCCTTTCGCTCCCCTCCCGATCTTCTTCTTTTCCCTTTTTCTTCTTCTTCTTCTTCCTTTCCCTTTGTCTCTTCTTTCCCTTTCCCTTATTGCGCTTCTCTCTCTCTCTCTCTCTCTCTCTCTCTCTCTCTCTGTTTTTTGCTGAGGGGGGGGGGGTGGCGTAGGCCTTTCACCCCCGATCTCCTTTGTTCCCCCCTTTTCTTTTCTTCTTCCTCTTCTTCCTTTCCCTTACTCTCCGCTTTACCTTCTCTCTCTCTCTCTCTCTCTTCATTTTTTGTTGGCGGTTGGGGGTCAAGGCCCTCCCCCCCCCCCCTTTGATCCGCGCCGGGAAGACCTGTAGTGTCATCTGGCAAAGCTGAATATGGGTTATCCAGTCGTTTCATTCATTAAGTATATTTATACTTGTATTAAATATGTATACGTGTGGACTAGAGTACGGACATTCGGTGCGGCAGGCGGACTATTGGTGCGAGACCTCTTCCGCACAGATTGTCCGTCGGACATTTGAGGCGCGCACGGAATGTCCGACACGGACCCTTCTTCTCAAGTGGGGTAATCTTCTATAACTCTGTAGTACGAGCATCTTGGAAGACTAGAGCTTCCTCAAAATTAGAAAGCATTGAACGAATGTCAGAAATTCCTTTCCGAACAAATATTGTACTTTAAAGTCTGAAGGGGCGGGGTTGGTTGGAGTGTCGGAAGATGCGAGCTGACAGGGATCTGTCCCGATAGTCCCAGTTGAGGTCCCGCTTCGAAGATTGAGCGGCATGATTTTTCTTTCTGCCACGTCTATAGGCGTGCGAAAAAGGGAGCTCCCGAAAAACACGTCACTCTTCAGCGACCATCGTAACGCAACATCCTTACGGGTAAAATGGGTGACTATTTTGAGACAGTCTCATACTAAAGGTCTGATTCCTTCGTTCTATTTATTTTGAAAGATGAAATTGAGGGAGGAATCCGGCTGGTTGACGGTTACAGCTCAGATGAAGGCAGGGTTGAGATCTTCCATGAAGGTCAATGGGGGACAGTCTGTGATGACGATTGGGATGACTCTGATGCGAGTGTAGTTTGTCGACAGCTTGGATACTCATGCGATGTTGGTGTAGCCACGAGTCATGCAACATACGGACAAGGATCTGGCCCGATATACCTCGATGATGTCGGCTGTTCGGGAAATGAATCCAGGTTGACTGATTGCAGTAATGGCAGATGGGGCAACCACAACTGTGGACATCATGAAGATGCTGGAGTTTACTGTGGAGGTAGGTTGCGACCACTCACACTTAGGATATTTACAGTGCCTTTTCTTGTAGATACAAAGAACCCCTGTTCGTAGATACATGTACATTTTTCCAATGTATAGGCGAACTTATCATTCCAATATTTTGTGGAAATATCTTCAACACTGATGCAGAGAGCTCCAAATATCTTCATGGAAACTTTTTCTTCGACTTAAAGAGAAGTTGAGTTCTGGGGATAGGTGAAAAATAATTTGTGAGCGTTATCATTGTCATTATGCAAGTGTAGAAGAACATCAGATAACAATTAATGTTCCCTGAAAAGCATGGCTCTTCAAATGTCTTAATATTCTAAATATGGCATGTAACAGCATAAAAATCGGGACGGATTTTTACGCCACATGTTCGTGTAGTTCCATATACTTATTTCTGTGTACAGTGTTTGTAACTTTACCGAGACTGGGCCAAATTTGTTATCATTTTAATAATTCAAGAACCTTGCAGTACACACCATATTTACATATGCTAGATGATTAACCTTTTCTGATCGATTCCCCACCGTTTCTTTCACAATGCAATCGCATGACCAGAACTCAACTTAATCTTTAATCGCACACTTTGTCGAAACTAGAACCGTTTCGTTGACAATCAGCCATGCATAATGTCTTTCGACTACGGCTGATTGTCAACGAAACGGAGTTAAGTCTTTTGTTAATTCCGTTTGTTGCTACGGGAGGCAGCCAGTGAAAACGAATTCGTTCAATAAAATTATGGAAATACAATCAATACTTTAGACAAATAGAACTTTGTTATTCCTATCTCATTTTTCCTGACTGAGGTGTCACATGGAAGGGCAGATACTCAACTTTCTGGAAATGTGATTTTCTATTTGAAATGTAGATTCCGTTCGCCAAATGACTCTTTGGTTTCCTCTCTTCAAATTCATTTTAATCACTCATGCGTGAAATATGCAACATATGAGTTGCATCAAATGAAAGAGAAGGATCTAAGTTTTACAGATATGTGTCATTTATTAATTATAAATTAATTGTGATGAAGTTATAATAAAACATCGATAATTCTCGCTTTCGTTTTTTCTGGGACGCACTGTATAGAGGTCTTATTCCTTCGTTTTATTGTTTCGAAAGATGAAATTGAGGGATAAATCCGGCTGGTTGACGGTTACAGTTCAAATGAAGGCAGGGTTGAGATCAGCTTCCATGAAGGTCAATGGGGGACAGTCTGTGATGACAGTTGGGATGACTCTGATGCGATGGTAGTTTGTCGACAGCTTGGATACTCAGGCGATGTTGGTGTAGCCAGGAGTCATGCAACATACGGACAAGGATCTGGCCCGATATATCTTAGTAATGTCGGTTGTTCGGGAAATGAATCCAGGTTGACTGATTGCAGTAATGGCGGATGGGGCAACCTCTACTGCGGACACGCTGAAGATGCTGGAGTTGACTGCTCGATCTGAGTGATATGATATTTAAGAACCCTCTTTCGTAGATCAATGTATATTCGTCCACTGTAAAGGTGAACTAGTATTGTTCCAATGGTAAGTATAAAAAAATAAAAAATAAAAATCTTTTGAGATTCCGATATCTTTATTGAAAAATTCTTCTTGTACGGATACGCATATACTCTAGGTAAACATTTTGTAGTCGATAAGTTTAATTCAAATATTCAATCTTTGGGCCAGGTCATAAATATATTGAGAAAAGTCTTGAAGATAATGAATATATATATATATATATATATATATCATGTGACAGGTGAAGATAATCTTCTTTTTTTTGGGGGGGGGGGTGGAATAAATGGCAACCAAGCGCTTATCCACGTTTTTTTCTTATCTGTCTGTAAATAATAAGATTTTAACTTATTAATTGTGTATATGTCGGGGACCCCACTGGAAATAAGCTTTCGTGGGTTTGTTCAAGCTGACTTAATTTTTATCTGTTATTCTTACATATTGTTGTATGTTGAGGCTTGGCGAATAAAATCAATCAATCAATAAGATATGTCATTTTTTTTTAAACGCCGAGGTTTTTCGATGTCATAAAAGTGGGGGGTTCGATCAACTACACAAAGTGTGCCTACAAATTTAATAAAAATTGCGTTATAAATATTGCTGGTAGAATATTTAATTTCGGACTTTTACAATCTCTCGCTCTCCAGCACTGTGTATATACCGGCACTAGCTGCCCCGCTGTAGATAAACTTATGCCGATGTGAACTCATCTTAAAGGAAGAATGCTTGAAAGTCACATTTCTACGTATTGCAGCATATATTTTCTAGAATATAGGCTAATGCTGAAGTTATCGGGGTTGTTTTAGAGGAACGATGAAAATGATACGTTCTTATCTTGTTCATGTTATGTCTTGTTGAGGTTTTACTTTTAATTGATATGCTCCTTTTATATTCTGTTTAGATTTCCAATATTAAATTAATGGAACCATGTAAACCACGAGATACGAACCTAAATTTTCAGACATTGTTAGTAACAAGTCTGTATGCATGATATAAACTCCTTGAAGTGATAGGCTATTATCATGTTTGCTCAAATACTTGCAATCCTGTCCATACTCATAAATAAGAGTTTCATATCTTGGCCACACAAAAGCATGAAACATTTATAGCCCAATGTCAATGTGTACGGAATTTGAATGCAGTCTCGTAAAATTTTGAGAATGCATGAACAGCAGAAGCTATCGAATTATTTACCTAAGTAAGTAAACCGATTAGAGACACTTGTATAAAAAATCACTATCAATTGTTTGTTAATCATATACGCTACTTGTACATAATATTTCAGTATAATTATATTAATAACTTATTTTATTCAAATGCGTTGTTCATAGGTGTTACTGACGATGACGAAGATCTAATCTTCTGATACACTTTACGGTGTGAACATAAATATACCTTCATCAGTTTATTTAAATGTTTGAGTGGGATTCATTTAAATATATTATGTATACTGTAGAGTGCAAAATATGTATCTGTATTTGGAATATTTATTTAATTATAATGAACATAAATGAATTCCTAGTATTCTAATAGTCAGATAATAGGGTATGTTATAGTGCTTTCGTATGGATGATATAGGCCTCGATGTGCTCAGCATCGGTCAAGACTACATTTCATTTAGAAATATGACTTTCGTTGCAAAACGTTTTCCTTTACTCTTATTCCTTCTTTGCTGTTGGTTGCTGTGACATTATTAAAATTAAGCTGTTTTTACAGCATGTGTTACACCTAACAAGAGAGAATCCATTGTTATGATTGTGCATTATGTTTTCGAACCAAATAATGCTAAATGCGGTTGGAAGAAGGTTGGGAAAGTGGGACGATTTCCAAACAGTAGTTTGTTCTGTATGTCCATGGGTTAATGGCTTTATCCAAGTATTCAATAAACTTGTAATGTCTTTCTGTGAAGAAACATTCAAAATATAGACACAGAAGATACACACTAAATAAATACAAAGTAGTGATAGAGCAAGTTTGGTTAATGCTCACCAATGTACTCTGATTATCGACATTATGTTCTCGGTATTCATTCTGTTACATAATTCATTTAGGCAAACAGTGCAAATCTAAATATTGTTTAACAGTCAAAGTATTGGGGTTTTAATCGTTTCCACTGAATCTACTACCTTACGGCCGCCCCCCCCCCCAAATGAAACGGTTATTTCTCAGTATTGGTAACAAATAGAAATGAGATGAGCAGAATGATCACCATGGAGATCAGGAGTGCAATGAATCGTGTACGACAAACATATCATCATTATATATTCGATGAGCCGTTGCATAAAAACAGCTCTATTTTATTCATTTCTACTTTTTTTAGGATAAGTAGGCGATCATGAAATGATGAATGCATTAATGAGAAAGCGCAAGCAAATAATAATGTACGCATAGTGATGTGTATCAATTATTCAAAAACAATTTCCGCCACTCAAGGCCAATATGTAATGCTAAAAAGCGAATATAACAAAAAAAAAGAGGGAACAAAATTTAAAGAAAATAGTCTCTATAATTGACGACGTCACTAGATCATTAAAAAAAAATCGCATGACAGCTATCATGCTCGACTCAAGTGTAAGCTAGACTTGCAATTGAGCTGAGAAAAAAAGAAGAAGAAAATGGCCTCCAATAAGAGGAAGACCCAAGAGAAGAGGAGAACCCACGAAAAATAGAAAAAGAAAAGCAAGAAGAAAAAGGAGAATAATTTTTTTTAAAGGAGAACAAGAATAAGAAGAAGACAAAGAGTAACTAGACATTGAATTCGTCGTGGAGACGAATTAGTTGACCTGCCGCTTTGATCGAGGCATATATAACACATGGAGAAACTGAATGGGAGATTTGGTGTTAACAAAATGTCACCCTCCGTTCATACACCTATGTACAAGCTCATTTAGTAATCAAGGATGTAGAAACAGTAGAAATGATTGTGCTGACTATTGTTTGGTACAACCCTGTTACCATTAAATTAATAGGGACTTTTAGATTCTGCACGACGAGAACGTGGACTGCCCTTTTAAGGCAATGTGACGTCACTGCCAGTGCCTTAAAAGGGCAGTCCACGTAATCGTCGTGCAGAATCTAAAAGTCCCTAATGACAGGAGTAGGCGAACAAACAACAAAATAACACGTCGTTCGTTAAGTTAAATTTCTGTTTGTACGAGTATGCCGGATCGTAGAGAGTAGCAAGAAAAGTGATGTTGGCGGTCGAGAATCATGAGGAGAAAATGTGCAGATGAGAGATAAAGTATCGATGGAGATTAGTGAGAACCAAGAGGCGCAGTAGGTCCATGATCGGACCAGGGATCACATATCCCTGATCGGACCATGATATCAAAAGGCTAGACTGTATGTTTAGATTTACGACCCAGCCTAGTGCATGTATCATGGTTTAATAAGGGAGGTGATCAGGGAGATGGGACTCACCTCCCTGGTTTAACGGCGGCTTGGGTCGGTTGGTGATAAGGCTAATGAGTAGAAGGAGCGTATTAATATTCATAAATTAATGATACACGCCAATAAAACTAAAACAACAACAATAACGTGTATCCTAACCAGAGGAATTGTGTTGAGAGAGAGAGAGAGAGAGAGAGAGCTAGAGCAACGGAAGGAAAAAGGTAAAAAATACGGCGGAGATGTGGCAAGTGTTCCTCGCGTTGATTGGTTACTTGAGATGGGCCTGTCTCCCTACACAGACCTTCCTGATCAGGGGGCCTGTTAGCTGCGGAATCCGAGGCATATTGGATATCAACCCGTGAAAATTGGCGTTAATTTCCGAGTGTTTCAGTAGACGTGTTCATCGTTTCTCATTCCGCTGTCCAAACAGAGTTAGGAAAAATTAAATAAACAGACTATTTGTAATACTGGATCTTTTATTCACGTTTCTTTAAACTTCCTTTTGAGGAGTCCGGGAATAAAGACAACTAAACTGTAGTGTTCTTGGATTTTTGCTTCACGTTTTCACTACTTGCTGCTTGTTGTCTTCTGAGAGTTTACTTTATTAGAGATGTAAAGACAACCTCGCAATAAGGAAAATACAATCTATTAACATTTGCTCGACTGGCTTTCATCGAATAAATTGGATATCTTTTCCATCGGTCAAAATGGTGAGTCCTCGCCTTTATTATTTAATTACAAACATATGCATTCAATTATTGATGGCAAATATGATGCTAGCAGTATCTGTAGGGCCACGTAAAGAGAGAAACGGCACAATTTTAAAGATGATCCTTGATAAAGTAATAATTGGAATGTAGGGGTATAAACCCATGTCTCTAAATGCTTTTTTTTCCTTCTTCTTTTGGATGCCCCTTTTAGGTGCCCCTTTTCCCTAAAACAGATGCCTATTTTGTTGGTGTCTCCACTCTGAAAGATGCTCCGCCACCCCTGCAAAAATGAGGACATATTTTCTCAATGAATGAAAGGAAAATGATTGTATCAGCTATTAATTTCATCAGAAAAATAGCTGAACAACATGTGCCTGTTATGAGTGATACAAGTGCGATATCAATTTAAGAAAATGTTTAAAATATCGTGGATATACATTGACTATTTTTATTTCCCTGTTTAAGTTGTTACACTCGTTAAATATTCGTATGATACTTTTACTTCAGGTAGGAGTCGAAAATATCACCTTGTCTGTTATATTAAGAATATCCAAAGTTCATGATATTTGTAATAGGTCACTATGACCAATTAAATTGATTCCCGTGAAGCGCCTCGATGTGAATTATTGTATCTCAATAGTCAGAATTCAAATTGGATACATTAGTTGTTGCTAAGTAGGATAAACATTATGGCTTGCCCTACCTCACAATACGTAATAATTATATTCAATTCGCTATCTGAATGTAAGGGAGTTTACAGATAGCACATGGTACAAATGACCCCAAATATCCACAGATCTTTTACACATGGAGAAGTTCCACTTTGAGCATCTTAGAATAATAAATACCAAAGTCCTAGATGTGCTTCATGAATACCTTTTGTTTGCCCTCTTGAAAAGAATACTTCCACCTGTGTATCTTAGAATGTACCGTTGGTGCATAAATGAATAATGTTACATAACTTTCATGAGCGAATATCCAGTATTTATCTCTGTGGGGTTAACCTTTTTGGTACATATGACCTTTATCTGCTCATGCTCAGACTGCAACCATAAACTGGCTTATTGAAATACAATTATTCGTAAAAGGTGAATTTCATGATTCGTATCAAGGCACTTCAGTTTAATTGGGTCACATTACAAAAATGGCCTATTTAAAGGGACTAAGGTCTTGAAGATGAATATCTATTTACACGATTAAAATATCTGCAGGGAAGTAGAGTTTATTGTCCTGAATAGCAACATATCACATGTAGCCTTTGTATTCGTATGTACATGTACGTCAGTCTTCTGTCAGGTAACTGTGCTGCATTTATCAGTATTATTTAACATTTTGATCATCGAACTTCGAGCCTATCACCATCTAATATGAAGCCTTTTCCATTTCTTTTAATCACATGTAAAGGACAAAGATCTCATACGAGGCGTGATTCTTGTTTTCCTGACATGTGTATCCTTCGGTACGTATGATTCTGGTCAACGATGATTTATTATTATCATCATTATTATTTTCATTATTATAACATTGATAGTAGTAGTATTAGTAGTAGTAGTAGTAGTAGTAGTAGTAGTAGTAGTGGTATTCAACATAAATACAATGAAATATAGATAATGACATTGTTAATCACATTTTGTCGTATTATTTTGTATTTATTTATTTATTCATTTATTTGGCGCTTTCAATTACATGTTAAAAAAAAACACACATACAAATGAGCAGGGAGATGATAGAGAAGGAGTGGAATAAAGCCGCTCTCCTTTGACGCCATGCTCCAAGCAGCCGAAAGGTTATGCGCTAATCTGCAACTGTTGACCAGGTGTTGAGATAAAAGAGCTCATGAAATATCAGGATATCTCAGCAAAATGTTCGCTGTCCTTTTCAATGATTTCTTATCAATTGTTGAATGTGTAATGAGTTGAACGAGCGAACACAAACTTTTGTAATTTTATACCTTTTTTCCGACTGCAAAAATACAAAAAGTACGCGAAAGCACGCATTAGCAAACTTAAAGTTATCGAAGAGTGTAAATCATGGACTAAAATGACGGGACATTAAAATATGCGAAAATAATCGGATTATCCGAAAATATCGATGTTTTTTTTGTCAGGATCTAATATTTCTTTTACTAGGTATAGCACACCAAAAATAAGAACAACAAACACATGTTATTTGATGATTGCAAATGATCAAGCTTTATGAAAGCTTCAAAAAACAAAAAACAGAATTGAAATCGGTCAATGCGTTGTGATTTTATACCATTTATTTGATATCGCAAAATTACCGAAAAAACCTGCCAGAAATGGTCAAATTGGCAAAAATGGCAAAATTCGACAAAGTCGACAACCTAATTTATCACTTTCTTGGACACAAATAATAAATTAAATTATCAGACACTAAAATATCATCTTTGTGGTAAAAAATACAAAAAAGAAAATTCATATATCTATTACCGTTTTGAAAACAGAAGCAAACAAAATAAGTCGTTTTTGCCATTTTTGCGAATCTGCAGATATGAAAAAGGTGTGAAAATAACTAAGTCCGTCTAATTAATATGCGCATAATGTAATCAAATCAAAACCGAACATGATACATTAATGAAACCTATGTATATCAGACAGGTATGGAAATGTATATTTTTTTGAAGAAAAAAAAATTATGAATATTCATCAAATATGCAAATTAGGTCATTAAAGCTAATTATATGGGAAAGTCAAACTAATCATTTTGTTGGCATTTTTTAAAATCATGTATTTATAGATCATATTTACACCAAATATTAACATTAAATTTCAAATATTTTTGCAATGCCAATAAAATATGGCGATGTAAATTACTTGGATCACCGTTACAGCTATTTCCTCATATGTTTCACAATTTATTCAGCAAAACCGAACAAATAATAAGAATTTACAGACTTTCAGCTACATCACAGTATAGTTTTTTTTGTTTTAAATGTCAGATTTGAGGATTTATGACGATTTTCCGAGAAACCATTCAATTCAACAGGCCATAACATTTCACAAGGACTGAATTAAACATTTTAAAAAAAGTTTGGGGACCCTAGTACAGTTGTGGCTACCTTTAGTGTAAATAAAAAATTGATTCAATGAGTAAAACATATGAGGATATTGCATTTTTGTAGGGGAGTTTTATACATTGAAGTGCATTTTCACCACGCAGAATAACAGTCAATGGGCGATCAGCCATGTCACACATAGCCTCTTGTCGATGGCCCTCGATCGCGTTGTTGGAGTCCGTAAATTCTGGCGAGCAAAGCGAGTCAGAGAAACCGAGCGCGAGCGAGGGCCTGTTGACAAGTGATCTGAATTATATATTCATGAGACCCGATTTCCTACTGAATTATGCATATCTAGACCGCAGCGATTGTGGGGGTGTGTGTGTGTGTTTCGGGATTGCCCAACTAGGCATGAAGATATCACTTGTCAAGAGGCCCTCGCTCGCGCTCGGTTTCTCTGACTCGCTTCGCTCGCCAGAATTTACGAACTCCAACAACGCGAGGGCCATCGACAAGAGGCTTTGTCACACATGGCTGAAAAGACAATATTCTAATTAATAATTTAACATATTTCCCACATGCCTATAACAATGAAACTACACAGAATTGTAGTTAAAGGTATGCTTGAAAGATATGTGAAATAAACATTTAAAAATATTGTTCAGCTTTTTTAAAATAAATTTACGAAAATTGCTATTTCTACCAACTGACTGCTGTTTTGTGTGTGTATGTACATGGGGCGGACTGTGTGCACAGGCAGTGTGATGATGATCACCCTACTTTTACCAACTCTGGCACACAAATTATAGATTACTATAGGTTAGAGTACTACTATAGAGTACTAAATTTGAACAATTGTTTGATGCACTATTTCCAATACAATCCCCATATAAAGTTTATAATTTACACGTAAATTGTGTCGGTTAATACCACGAGAGATTTATATTTATTACTTTAAACTATCTCCTGGTTCGTATCTCGTTCAAAGCCTCTCCCGTTTCTTCGAATGAGAAGACGGGCACTCGTTGTTCGGACGGATTAGGGCTGAATTACACCTTACCAATGTTTATCGAATGTAAGATGAAACTGCATCCTAATGGCAGCATGGTACAGACTATTCCAAAGCTCATCCCGTATTCATCTGCGGAAGCTGCTTGTCCAAGAAGGAAGAGTAAACTGGGGATCCCACCCGGACACAGAGTGTGCAAATTTCCAGGTAAGTCGTTATTTGCCTGCTATAAAGATGATAACGCATATAATCTGTTCTCCTGTTCAATTCTTTAGAAAATGTAATAGTGTAAATCCTTGCCAAAAGTGTCATAAGATTCGATATATAATAATTATGTTGGAGACCATTTTAAAGACATTGGCAACAAAGGTGGAGAGTCTATCCAAAAGCAGTCGGGTTTTATAGCCAGAGGAGCAGCCGAAAGCCCCCCCCCCCCCCCCAACAAGATGGTTTGACTTCATCCAGTCCGTGACACACCTTCGCCAAGAAAAGGAAGTAATGTCACTGGACATCACAAAACACGAAAGACTGTCAAAAGCTTAACAACTTCGATTTTGTTTTTGTTTTTAATTCCTGAGGTGAGGGTGTTGTTAACTTTACTAATCCCTAGTCGAACAGGTGTAGATGGTTACATAATCCTTTACAATGAGTGCTACATAACATATTCCGGCGACGATCGATCTACGATTTCTCTAAGTTCAACCAGGGAGTTGGGATTTCCCGGTTCAACCTACTGTAGTATACATCCCCATGCATGTACCTAACCCTAACCCTAACCCTAAACCTCACAAAAAACCTTATTGCAACACACGCCATAATAGCACAACTTTGGCAAAAGGAAAACTGGAGCAAATATTTGATAATCAAATTGCAGGGTCCGGTACGGGATAAATTCGAGAACCAGCAGAATTTCAGAATGGCATAATTATTCGTTCATGTCATTACAAAAAGATATTTGACAATAACTTGTACATAAACACGGCTGCGATACCTTATAGTTAACCTTACAAGTAATATACAACAAATTCTTGAACATGTTTAGGCTAATTTCGGTCAGCGCGCCGAGCCGCTACCCGACTAAAGCCATTGCATTAGAGCAATTTGGAGTTATTAGTATTAAAATCTAGTAGCGTAAAGTAAAAACATTATTTTTGTAGTAGATTTTGGTCATCGGGTACTTGGATGTTTTGTTTATGATTCTTTTATTCAGGAGCATGTCATTGTTCACAACACTTTCTGTCGACAAAGTTCGGCACGAGGGCTTGAAGTGTAGATATTGTTGCGATGTTCGGCTCTAGGGGCTTCTGCATTTCCGGCGGACATTTTTGTCATTTTGTGCATGTGTGTTTTTAATGCACAAAATTACTATTCTACTTTGAAAAGTTTTGATGCATGGAGAATGCAAGATGAAATCGTCCTAACGGATTATTTTGTTTTTGGGAGCGGGCCCGGTGTGTGCTAAACCAGACGGTTTACAGTTATGTTTGAAGCGGTAAAAACCTATGCATTCGATGGAGATACTCTTTTTATGACGTTCTGAAACCAGGCGATCAATAAATAATTCAGTTTATTTTATTCATATATTTGCAGTTTTATTTTACAGGGTAGCATTGTCAGTTACAAAACTGCTTTCCTCAATGGCCTTTTTGGCCTAGATTATACAATATTGATATGATAAAAATATCAATTGCTCTTTTCTATTCAAGTGTAGTTTCCTAAAAACGTTTGAAGTCGATCATAGTTGAAAAGCAATTTGTTAATCAGAAAACGTTGATTATAAAAACTATGTCGGAAGGCATTACAACCAATATCAAAACAATTTATTATTTTGTGGGGATGTGAGCGAATAATCGGTCGGTTCAGGTCACTGTACTTCCATATTATGATTGGTCTGTCTGCCTATTCACGAATAATATAATGTATCCCGTCCTCCAGCATGATATCAAGAACGAGCAACACTTTAATATATTAAATTCATTTGCTGATGTTTAGAACGTTTAGCGTGTGGTTGTCTTAGCAACACAACATGGCAAACAGATCACATCGGCAGAAAGATGATGATACGCTCCAGTGATTCGAAACTTAATCTTATTGTTGGATTATTAATCAGCCAAGTAGTCTGTTTACCATCATTATTAGCACACCTTGTCAACAAGAGGTTTTGAAACATGATCAATATAAATCAATTAGATTAACAGTGATGATATGTAAGATACTACTACAACGTTCACTACTACTACTACTACTACTACTACTACTACTACTACTACTAATAATAATAATAATAATAATAATAATAATAATGAACGATTACAATACGTCATTCCTATTAAAATTGACAGCGCTGTCGCAATTGTGAAAAATATTGTATATTTGTGTATTATTTCAAATGATACATAACAGTACAAAATCTACGTCAATAATAGCAGTACTAGTAATATAAAGCAGCAGCAGCGGTAGTAGTAATAGTAGTAGTAGTAGTAGTAGTAGTAGTAGTAGTAGTAGTAGTAGTAGTAATAGTAGTTGTAGTAGTTGTAGTAGTAGTAGTAGTATTACTATCATTATAATGGTAATTATTATTATTGTTACTGCTATTAATAGTAGTATGAGTAGTAGTCGTCGTAGTAGAATACAGTAATACTTTATATTTGTCAAGGGTATAGAGGTTGTTGCAGAAGTAAATGTATTCCTAAACAATCGACAATCGCTGAGCTATATAGTTCATTGTCCTGCCTCCTCTTTTTACTACAGATTGTGGCGAAAACACCTGTCAAAACGGCTGGTGTGAAGAGACTATGAAAAACTTCAAATGCCACTGCTCTGCCGAATATCGAGGGAAACGTTGCACTAAAAGTGAGAATGATATTATCTGACAAGTCGGTTAGACGAATTATAAACCATCATACAACTTATTTTTGCTAATAACCTGATTTCGAGCAAAATTGATCAACCTTGTCAAAAGGAAAGGTACTGTAGCATGACTGGACATCATAATCAACCGATTACCATGCGGACCCCCTTTCTTTCTGTCTCTCTGCCCCACCCCCTTTCCCCACTCTCTCTCTCTCTCTCTCTCTCTCTCTCTCTCTCTCTCTCTCTCTCTCTCTCTCTCTCTCTCTCTCTATTTTTAACTTTCACTTTGCTACAACGTGAATCAGTATTATCGCCACTCAGGAGTCAAAAGCTAGAAATTGAATATTATGTGATGATTTTGTCTAGTAAGATTTGTTTAAGTTTGGTAAATATGAAAATAAATGTATTTTGCCCCCAGATAGTATCATCAGGTGTTCATATCTTATTCTTCTTCAGAATCGGCTACAACACAAGACACCACAACGATGTCCACCACGGAATCCACCACCTCACATCCTACCCCAACTACTCGTAAGAAAACTTCATTTACACCATATCATTTACACCATATCTCTCTCACTATCTCTCTCTCTTCTCTCTTTTCTCTCTCTCTATCACCATGCTCAACCTTTCCGTTTACAATTTTCTAATTTTTGTCATTAACCCTCTCTCTCTCCCTCCCTCTCTCTCACACTCTCTCTCTTTCTTCCTCTCTCTCTCTCTTTCTTTCTTTTTCTCTCTCTCTCACACCCCTCCCCCCCTCTCTCTCTCTCTCTCTCTCTCTCTATCTATCTCTCTTCGCCTTTTCTTACTCTTTCGATTTCTATTTTGCATGTTTTCTTACTTCCCTTCTCTCTCTCCAATGTTTTCTTGCCGTCTCTCCATGCCTATTTCTCTTTCTTTCTCTATTTAAATTTTACTCTGCTACAACGTGTAACATCATAATCATATCGTTATCGGCAGCCATTCAGGAGTCAAAAGCTAGGAATTGAATATCATGTGATGATTTGTCCAGTAAGATTTGTTAAAGTCGGGTAAATATGAAAAACAAATTATTTTGCCCTCAGATAGTATCATCAGGTGTATACTTATATGTTATTTCTTCTTCAGAATCAACTACAACACAAGACGCCACAACGATGTCCACCACGGAATCCACCACCTCACATCCTACCACAACTACTCGTAAGAAAACTTCATTTACACCATCTCTATCTCTCTCTCTCTCTCTCTCTCTCTCTCTCTCCCTCTCTCCCCTCTGTCTCTCTCTCTCCCCTCTGTCTCTCTGTCTCTCTCTTTCTCTCTCTCTCTTCTCTCTCTCTTCTCTCTTTTTTCTCTCTCTATAACCATGCTCAACCTTTCCGTTTACAATTTTCTCATTTTAGTCATTAACCCTCTATCTCTCTCTCTCTCTCTCTTCTCTCTTTTATTTCTTTTCTCTCTCTCTCTCTCTCTCTCTCTCTCTCTCTCTCTCTCTCTCTCTCTCTCTCTCTCTCCTCTGTCTCTCTCTCTCCCCTCTGTCTCTCTCTCTCTCTCTGTCTCTCTATCTGTCTCTCTCTCTCTTCTCTCTTTTTTCTCTCTCTATAACCATGCTCAACCTTTCCGTTTACAATTTTCTCATGTTAGTCATTAAACCTCTCTCTCTCTCTCTCTCTCTCTCTCTCTCTCTCTCGCTCTCTCTCTATCTATCTCTCTTCGCCTTTTCTTTCTCTTTCGATTTTTTTTTTTTTATTAGTTGAAAATGTATGTGCTGACATTTTAGATAAAGAAGTAAACAAAGATCTTTTTATAAAATTATACACATTGTTGTACGCAGATGACACCCTAATATTGGCTGACACAGCAGAGGAATTGCAAGTGGCTTTGAATGCCTTGTCTCAATATTGTAAAATTTGGAAGTTAAGTGTTAGTGCTATGAAAACTAAAGTACTTATATTTTCAAGAGGCAAAGTACGTAAATTTCCAGTTTTCAGATTCGGAGAAGATGAAATTGATGTTGTGGATGATTTTGTATATCTTGGGGTTCAGGTTAAAAAGGCTATTTCAAAACAGGTATCACGGGCCAGGAAAGCCCTCTTCTCTATGTCATTAAAGGTTCAAAATTATATTCAATGTGAATTGTTTGACCAACTTGTATTACCAATACTCATTTATGGATGCGAAGTGTGGGGATATGAAGATTTGAGTCAAATTGAAATATTCCATAGAAAATTTCTCAGGTCAGCGTTATGTGTAAATAAATTTACACCAAATTGTATTATATGGAGAAACTGGGAGGGCATGGCTAGCTAACAGTATAAAACATCGAATGGTTAGTTTCTGGTTAAGAATAGTAAAAGGTTATCCCTCTAAATATTCAGTCAAATTTTATATTTTGCAAAGGTTAATTAGTCAGAATGTAGATATGTCTACTTCTTTCAAGTGGTTATCTTGTATTGAAAAAATATTGAACCATGCTGGTCTTGGTATTGTTTGGCTAAAGCAAGGGGAAGGATTTAGCAATAGTTGGATACTGAGCACTCTGAAGTTGAGATTAAACGATATCTCAAAACAAGATGATGGCAACAATTTGAACAAACAGTGTGTGCCTGAATTATAGGATCTTTAAAAAGGATTGTCTCTTTGAAAGGTATTTAGTTTTGCTGAGTAAAAAAGATAGAATAACACTGAGCCGTTTTAGATGTAGGTCACACCGTTTACCAATTAATAATAACAGATTCAAAGAAGCTTTTAATGAAATTAGTATTGAATGCCCATGTTGTGATATGCATGAGTCTGGTGATGAATTCCATTATGTTTTTGTATGCCCTTTTTTCAGAAAGGAAAGAGAGTTATATTTAGGTCGCAAAGTAATAGTTAAACGCCCTTGCACATTACACATGTTGAATTTATTTTTATATTCCGGTATAGGACAGCTGAAGAAATTAGTACTCTTCTTAAGGGTAATAATGTCATATTTTGCTGGTCTATATACATGTAAATCTGAACAATCCAATCATATACTGTCGCTCATAAAGGTGGGATTTTTTTTTTTATCCCAATTTATGGAATTATTTTAAAAATAATTTAAAAATAATAGATCTAGATAATAGTATACATTCTCGGATTTTATTGAATAATAATTTGCCAATGTGTGTTTTGCGTGACTGCTAAAGCATGTGTATGCTACTATGCTTATCAAATAGGGGACCTATGCCCTTAAGTCATAAATGACAGTAATGAGGATTAATGCCCCACAAAAGGGCACTAATATAGCACATCGACACGGTTTTGATCCTGGGGCCTCACAGTTACGAGGCCATTGCTTTGTCACTGAACCATGACTGTACGCAGCGGGGGCTAGGGTAGGAGGCAGTTTCCATAAATAAAAAAACACAGAAAATGCAATAAATGTTCGATAATTTATTGCATTTTACCCCGGGTCCCAACATAAAAAAGTTTCTGTGTGCCCATGCCTTGAGCCATAATGCATGGCCGTCCAGAGGATTTTTTATGTTGGGGACCGGGGTAAAATGCAATAAATTATTAAAATTTATTGCATTTTTTGTGTTTTTATTTATTTATGGAAACTGCCCCCTACCCTAGCCCCCGCTGCGTACAGTCATGGTTCAGTGAAAAAACAATGGCCTCGTAACTGTGAGGCCCCATGATCAAAACCGTGTCGATGTGCTATATTAGTGCCCTTTTGTGGGGCATTAATCCTCATTACTGTAATTTATGACTTGAGGGCGTAGGTTCCCTAGTAAATAAGCATAGTAGCATACACATGCTTTAGCTGTCCCGCGAAACACACATTGGCAATTTAATATTCGATAAAATCTGAGAATGTATACTATTATCTAGATCTATTATTTTCAAATGATTTTTTTAATAGTTCCATAAATTGGGGTAAAACTAAAATATTCCACCTTTATGAGCGACAGTGTATGTCACCCACAAAAAGGAATGTTACAACCCGAAGTGGTAGGTTAATTAAGCAACCAACAATTCTTGATCTGTAGTACAATCTTTCTTTAGGTCAAGTATAGTTTTGATGTTTTGTTTGTTCTTTTGTTGTTGTTTTTTGTTTTTTTGTTAGTATACTTTTTGTTTTTGTTTGTCTTATTACATTATATTCCATTATGTTTTTGTTTGTCCAATGGACGATTATGCCGTATTTTGTTAGTCTGCATAAGTCTTAACAATCAAATCACAACTCACTTACATTTACAAAAATGAAACTTATAATTTCTTATATAGTTAAGACAATAATGTATTTTTTATTTTTTTTAAATTATTTTTTGTTTTTATCTTTCTTTTTCTTCATGTTTGCATTTAGATTGTTCATGTGGTATTCTCCACTTTTCATGTATGCTTGCCATATTGTATAATATTGTGTTTATGTTTAGCATAGGCTAGGTTGAGATCATTCCTATTTATCGTTATACTTTTATATTGTTGTTTTGTTGTATTCTGTATTCTTTGTATTATTAAGCTATGTTTGTATTCTTTATTATGTATCATTATCATGACATGTACATGTGTTGTACTCTCATACCCCAGAAGGGGGTCGAATGAGTCAATAAATTCTATTCTATTCTATTCTATTCTTATTTTGCATGTTTTCTTATTTCCCTTCTCTCTCTCTCCAAGTTTATCTTACTGTCTCTCCATGCCTCTCTCTCTCTCTCTCTCTATTTTAATTTCACTTTGCTACAACGTGTAGAATCATATTGTTCTCGGAAGCCACTCAGGCATCACAAGCTTGGAATTGAATATCATGTGATATATTGTACAGTAAGATTTGTTAACGTTTGGAAAAAATGAAAAATAAATGTATTTTGCCCTCAGATAGTATCATCAGGTGTATAATGTTATTTCTTCTTCAAAATCAACTACAACACAAGACGCCACAACGATGTCCACCACGGAATCCACCACCTCTCATCCTACCACAACTACTCGTACGAAAACTTTTTATACCATCTCTCTCTCTCTCTCTCTCTCTCTTCTCTCTTTTATTTCTTTTCTCTCTCTTTCTCTCTCTCTCTCTCTCTCTCTCTCACCATGCTCAACCTTTCTATTTACAATTTTCTCATTTAAGTCATTAACCCTCACTCTATCAGACTCTCACACACACACTCTTTCTCTCTCATTCTCTCTCTCTCTCTCTCTCTCTCTCTCTATCTATCTATCCATCTATCTCTCTTCGCC
>NW_022145552.1:257500-260000 GCF_000002235.5 Strongylocentrotus purpuratus
TCTCTCTCTCTCTCTTCGCCTTTTCTTTTTCTCTCGATTTCTATTTTGCATGTTTTCTTACTTCCCTTCTCTCTCTCCAATGTTATCTTGCCGTCTCTCCATGCTTCTCTCTCTCTTTCTCCCTCTCTCTCTCTCTCTCCTCTCTCTCTATCTCTCTTCTCTTTTCTCTCTCTCTCTCTCACCATGCTCTACCTTTCTATTTACAATTTTCTCATTTAAGTCATTAACCCTCACTCTCTGTGTGTGTCTCTCTCTCTCTCTGTCTCTTTCTTTCTCTCTATCTCTCTTCTCCTTTTTTTTCTCTCTCTCTCACCATGCTCAACCTTTCTATTTACAATTTTCTCATTTTAGTCATTATCCCTCACTCTCTCTGTGTCTCTCTGTCTCTCTCTGTCTCTCTCTCTCTTCGCCTTTTCTTTTTCTCTCGATTTCTATTTTGCATGTTTTCTTACTTCCCTTCTCTTTCTCCAATGTTATCTTGCCGTCTCTCCATGCCCCTCTCTCTCTCTTTCTCTATTTCAATTTCATTTTGCTACAACGTGTAGCATCATAATAATGTTCTCGGCAGCCGCTCAGGCGTCAAAAGCTAGAAATGGAATATCATGTGAAGATTTTTCCAGTAAGATTTTTGTTAAAGTTGGGTAAATATGAATTTAATTTTTTGTTTGCCTTCAGATTGTATCTTTAGGTGTGTATATCTTATTTTTCTTCAGAATTAACTACAACACAAGACACCACCACGACGTCCACCACGGAATCCGCCACCTCACATCCTTCCACAACTACTCGTACGAAAATTTAATCTCGCTCTCTCTCTCCCTCTCTCTCTCTCTCTTTCTCTTTCTCTCTCTCTCTGTCTGTCTCTCTCTCTCTCCTCTCTCTCTATCTCTCTCTCTCTTCTCTTTTTTCTTTCTTTCTCTCACCATGCTCAACCTTTCTATTTACAATTTTCTCATTTAAGTCATTAACCCTCACTCTTTGTGTCTCTCTGTCTGTCTGTCTGTCTCTCTCTCTCTCTCTTCGCCTTTTCTTTCTCTCTCGATTTCTATTTTGCATGTTTTCTCACTTCCCTTCTCTCTCTCCAATGTTATCTTGCCGTCTCTCTATGCCTCTCTCTCTCTCTCTCTCTATTTCACTTTTACTTTGCTACAATGTGAAGCAACATCTTCCTCTCTGGAGCCGCTCAGACGTCAAAAGCTAGGACTTTAATAATATGTGGTGATTTGTCAAGTAATAATTGTTAAAGTTTGGTTAACAAGAAAATAAATGTATTTTGCCCTCAAATAGTATCATCAGGTGTTTTATATCTTATTTATTCTTCAGAATCAACTACAACACAAGACGCCACAACGATGTCCACGACGAACTCCGCCACCTCACATCCTACCACAACTACTCGTAAGAAAACTTCATTTACACCATCTCGCTCTCTCTCTCTCTCTCTCTCTCTCCCTTTCCCCCTCTCTCTCTCTCCTTTCTTTCTATCTCTCTTCTCCTTTTTCTCTCTCTCTGTCACCATGCTCAACCTTTCTATTTACAATTTTCTCATTAAAGTCATTAACCCTCACTCTCTCTCTGTGTCTCTCTGTCTCTCTCTCTCTCTGTGTCTCTCTGTCTCTCTGTCTCTCTCTCTCTCTTCGCCTTTTCTTTTTCTCTCGATTTCTATTTTGCATGTTTTCTTACTTCCCTTCTCTCTCTCCAATGTTATCTTGCCGTCTCTCCATGCTTCTCTCTCTCTCTCTCTCCCTCTCTCTCTCTCTCTCCTCTCTCTCTATCTCTCTTCTCTTTTTTCTCTCTCTCTCACCATGCTCAACCTTTCTATTTACAATTTTCTCATTTAAGTCATTAACCCTCACTCTCTCTGTGTCTCTCTGTCCTCTCTCTCTGTCTCTCTTTCTGTCTCTCTCTCTCTCTCTTCGCCTTTTCTTTTTCTCTCGATTTCTATTTTGCATGTTTTCTTACTTCCCTTCTCTCTCTCCAATGTTATCTTGCCGTCTCTCCATGCTTCTCTCTCTCTTTCTCCCTCTCTCTCTCTCTCTCCTCTCTCTCTATCTCTCTTCTCTTTTCTCTCTCTCTCTCTCACCATGCTCTACCTTTCTATTTACAATTTTCTCATTTAAGTCATTAACCCTCACTCTCTGTGTGTGTGTCTCTCTCTCTCTGTCTCTTTCTTTCTCTCTATCTCTCTTCTCCTTTTTTTTCCCTCTCTCTCTCACCATGCTCAACCTTTCTATTTACAATTTTCTCATTTTAGTCATTATCCCTCACTCTCTCTGTGTCTCTCTGTCTCTCTCTGTCTCTCTCTCTCTTCGCCTTTTCTTTTTCTCTCGATTTCTATTTTGCATGTTTTCTTACTTCCCTTCTCTTTCTCCAATGTTTTCTTGCCGTCTCTCCATGCCCCTCTCTCTCTCTTTCTATATTTCAATTTCATTTTGCTACAACGTGTAGCATCATAATAATGTTTTCGGCAGCCGCTCAGGCGTCAAAAGCTAGAAATTGA
>NW_022145552.1:275000-277500 GCF_000002235.5 Strongylocentrotus purpuratus
TCTCTTTCCCCCTCTCTCTCTCTCCTTTCTTTCTATCTCTCTTCTTCCTTTTCTCTCTCTCTGTCACCATGCTCAACCTTTCTATTAACAATTTTCTCATTAAAGTCATTAACCCTCACTCTCTCTATGTCTCTCTGTCTCTCTCTCTCTCTCTCTCTCTCTGTCTCTCTCTCTCTCTCTCTCTCTTCGCCTTTTCTTTTTCTCTCGATTTCTATTTTGCATGTTTTCTTACTTCCCTTCTCTCTCTCCAATGTTATCTTGCCGTCTCTCCATGCTTCTCTCTCTCTCTCTCTCTCTCTCCCTCTCTCTCTCTCTCTCCTCTCTCTCTATCTCTCTTCTCTTTTTTCTCTCTCTCTCACCATGCTCAACCTTTCTATTTACAATTTTCTCATTTAAGTCATTAACCCTCACTCTCTCTGTGTCTCTCTGTCCTCTCTCTCTGTCTCTCTTTCTGTCTCTCTCTCTCTCTCTTCGCCTTTTCTTTTTCTCTCGATTTCTATTTTGCATGTTTTCTTACTTCCCTTCTCTCTCTCTCCAATGTTATATTGCCGTCTCTCCATGCTTCTCTCTCTCTCCCTCTCTCTCTCTCTCCTCTCTCTCTATCTCTCTTCTCTTTTCTCTCTCTCTCTCACCATGCTCTACCTTTCTATTTACAATTTTCTCATTTAAGTCATTAACCCTCACTCTCTGTGTGTGTGTCTCTCTCTCCCTGTCTGTCTCTTTCTTTCTCTCTATCTCTCTTCTCCTTTTTTTTCTCTCTCTCTCACCATGCTAAACCTTTCTATTTACAATTTTCTCATTTTAGTCATTATCCCTCACTCTCTCTGTGTCTCTCTGTGTCTCTCTGTCTCTCTCTCTCTTCGCCTTTTCTTTTTCTCTCGATTTCTATTTTGCATGTTTTCTCACTTCCCTTCTCTCTCTCCAATGTTTTCTTGCCGTCTCTCCATGCCCTTCTCTCTCTCTTTCTATATTTCAATTTCAATTTGCTACAACGTGTAGCATCATAATAATGTTTTCGGCAGCCGCTCAGGCGTCAAAAGCTAGAAATTGAATATCATGTGATGATTTGTCCAGTAAGAATTTTGTTAAATATGAATTTAATTTTTTGTTTGCCTTCAGATTGTATCTTCAGGTGTGCATATCTTATTTTTCTGCAGAATCAACTACAACAAAAGACACCACCACGGAATCCGCCACCTCACATCCTACCACAACTACTCGTAAGAAAACTTAATCTCTCTCTCTCTCTTTCTCTCTCTCTATTTCACTTTTACTTTGCTACAGCGTGAAGCAACATCTTCCTCTCTGCAGCCGCTGAAACGTCAAAAGCTAGGACTTCAATAGTATGTGGTGATTTGTCCAGTAATAATTGTTAAAGTTTGGTTAATAAGAAAATAAATGTATTTTGCCCTCAGATAGTATCATCAGGTGTTTTATATGTTATTTATTCTTCAAAATCAACTACAACACAAGACGCCACAACGATGTCCACGACGGACTCCGCCACCTCACATCCTACCACAACTACTCGTAAGAAAACTTCATTTACACCATCTTGCTCTATCTCTCTCTCTTCGCCTTTTCTTTATCTCTCGATTTCTATTTTGCATGTTTTCTTACTTCCCTTCTCTCTCTCCAATGTTTTCTTGCCGTCTCTCCATGCCTCTTTCTCTTTCTTTCTCTATTTCAATTTCATTTTGCTACAACGTGTAGCATCATAATAATGTTCTCGGCAGCCGCTCAGGCGTCAAAAGCTAGAAATTGAATATCATGTGAAGATTTGTCCAGTAAGATTTTTGTTAAAGTTGGGTAAATATGAATTTAATTTTTTGTTTGCCTTCAGATTGTATCTTTAGGTGTGTATATCTTATTTTTCTTCAGAATTAACTACAACACAAGACACCACCACGACGTCCACCACGGAATCCGCCACCTCACATCCTTCCACAACTACTCGTACGAAAATTTAATCTCTCTCTCTCTCTCTCTCTCTCTCTCTCTTTCTTTCTCTCTCTCTCTCTTTCTCTCTCTCTCTCTCTCTCCCTCTTGCGCGCGCTCTCTCTTTCTCTTCCCCTTTTCTTTCTCTCTCGATTTATATTGTATATTGTTTCTCACATTCCTTCTCTCTCTTTCTCTCTCTCCAATTTCATCTCACCGTCTCTCTCTCTCTCTCTCTCTCTCTCTCGCGCTCTCTTTCTTTTCACCTTTTTTTTCTCTCGATTTATATTGTATATTGTTTCTCATGTTCCTTCTCCCTCTTTCTCTCTCTCTCTCTGTCTCTCTCTCTCGCGCCCTCTCTCTTTCTCTTCACCTTTTCTCTCTCTCTTGATTTATATTGTATATTGTTTCTCACGTCCCTTCTCTCTCTTTTTCTCTCTCCAATTTCATCTCACCGTCTCTCTCTCTCTCTCTCTCTCTCTCTCTCTATTTCACTTTTACTTTCCTACAACGTGAAGCAACATCTTCCTCTCTGCAGCCGCTCAGACGTCAAAAGCTAGGA